>NC_041227.1:128603483-128734716 GCF_002837175.3 Physeter macrocephalus
CCGCAACGGGAGAGGCCACAACAGTGAGAGGCCCGCGTTCCGCAAAAAAAAAAAAAAAAGGAATGTACAGGGTGTGAGGAAGTTGGCATGGTGGTGCATGGTGGGTGGCAGGAACTAGAAAAAGACTCACTTATCATGATGGGAAGAGCCAGGCTTTGTGGTAAGGAAGGGGAAGAAGAAAAAAGCAACAAATGTAGGATCTGAGGGCTTGCTAGGCTGACAATTTTCTTTATTAAAACAAATTTTTGTGTAGGTCTATCAGATTGCAAGGTTGTGATCTTTCCTTTGCAAGTGCATCATGCATACTTTCAAAAGGGGAGTAGGAAAAGCCACCGGATATACAGGGCCCAGCATGGAGAGTCCATTTACACATTTTGAAACAAGTGAAAAAACATTCTAGCGTAGAAAGTAAAATGTGCACATATTCTAAAGATACAACTAACAGGTGGAGAGAAATTTCATATTTTCAGCTTGCCACTCCCAGACCCCTGGAACTCTTTTCACTTTACTGTTAGCAGTTATTTTGTTAAAGACTTTGAGGAATACCGTCAGTCACCAGCACTTACCTCTCAGTTTGTACACTTAACACAAGACATGCCATGAAAAACATTAGTGCCTTCAAAACAGCGTGGTATCAAAACACCTAAAGCAAACACTGTTAGAAGACGCAAGAACGATTTGGGCAAAAGAACACACTTGTCAACCCAAACAAGCACAAAACCACTAAAAACAGCAAAGGGAGTGAGTCCTGTCGAAGAGTTCTCCTGAGCGTCTCTTGCCTTCCTTTCTCAGGTGGTGGCACTCTTGGAAATCTCCAAAAGCAGCTTCAAGAGGCAACCAAACCAGGAGTGCCTACAGCTGGAAAATGTATGCCAATGGAAGAATCTGTAGCATCGCACAAACTCTGAGCCTGAGCAATGTACCTAATTTCCAGAGCTGAATAAAAGGGCGGCCTTTTTGCCTTCCAGGAAAGGAGACATCTCAGGGGATTGTAGGTTTCCTGTCGGACTGCTGTCAAATTCACGACGTTGCCCTTTTTCAGCTCTTTCTATTGAAAGGATGCAGAAATGCAGCATTATTTTAAAAAATTCAGTGAGAGAAAGGAGCTGTCATCATAGCAGGGTGATGCTGCTGTTAGTAATGATTTTAACGATAATAAAAATAACATCTGGGGACTTCCCTGGAAGTCCAGTGGTTAAGTTGCTGCACTTCCACTCAGGGGGTGCGGGTTTGATCCCTGGTGGGGGAACTAGGATCCCACATGCCGCGAGGCACAGCCAATAAATAAATAAATAATAACATCTAATATTTACGGAACGATTACTATATGCCAAGCACTAGAATAGCGGTTCTCAACCAGGGGTATTTTGGCCCCTTGGGGACATTTGGAAATGTTTGGAGACATTTTTGATTGTGACAATGGAGGTGTGGTGGCACATAGGTGGGTTGCTACTGGCATCTAGCCGGTAGAAGCTAGGATACTGCTAAACATCCTACGATTGCACAGGACAGGCCCTCACAACAAAAAATTATCCCACCTGAAATGTCAACAGTGTTAAAGCTGATCACCCTTGCAGTAGATTGAGGCTTTTACACGTATTTAACCTTCAAAATAACCCCATTATTGTCCCCATTTTACAGATAAGAACATCTAAGCTTAAGGTAACTAACAAATTCTAACAACTTGTTTTGACTTTTGAACTTTTAGATTTCTTTTTCTTTTTTTAGGGCAAACACAGGATTTTATCCATCTTTTTTTGCAACCAAGCACAGTCTTATATTGAGATCTAAACACCACTTACTGAGTTCTGGTGCTGTTTGAAGGCACATTTAGTGTTAAATATTATTAAGTATTAATAATTATTAAAATATTTCTAGAACAAACGTGAATGAGGTCATTTTGGTGGTTAATAGTCACTGCCTTTTTTTTTTTGAAATCTTTGCCTTGTTTATTTATTACAACGAATGCTAAAAATTGGAGACACGTTATCCTACAGAAAGTTTGTATCAGCTTACATTCCTATGAATCATGCTTATGTCTCATTGAGAATGAGACACAGATTTCTTTCTTGAGATCGATTTGGTTCTACAATAATTGTAGAACATTTAGGTTTGTTCCATAGCTGCGAATTGGTTCTTTCAAATGTCAGCATGAAAGTTATTCAGCTGAAGCTGACCCAACCCCCATCCCATTCTGGGATGAGACTGGGTAACAGCTGGTGACTGGGGAAGGGGAAGAAGATATTATATAATGTCTACAGAAGTAATGAAAAGTTGACAACTGCTAAGATAAGCAACCAGTAAGATACAGAATGAGAATCTACAGTCATTTAAAAATATGTTTTCTACGCATAGTATCCAGACTTTCCCTCATATCCTCTGTTCTTTATGCCTGACCTCTGATAGTGGTGTGGCATGGGCTGTTGAGAAAACAGTGGTTCTGATGCCATGAGATTTCAGACAAGAGAGGCAATCTCTCCCTGCAAACCTTGTACAGAATTAGGTCATTGAATTCCAACAGTGTTGGGCCCTTAGGAAGATGACTGCTGTTTTTCTTGTTTTCCTTTTTGATAAATGCCAAGCTCCTTGTCAAAATCTTTATGACTAGAAATGGGAAAAACAGACATTTTCTTTTGAAATCATTTCTCCACATCTGGCTTGGGTGTTCTGATCACTTCTCTTTGCTCTTTTTTCTTTCCTCTTCTCCATTTTTTTCAACCTTTTCACAGTTCTATTTCCATTTTTTCCTCTCTCCTTATATACTATAAGGACCGTGTAAAATATGAAGCAAGGAAAGGGAGGAGAATTGCCTAAATAATTAGACTGACCATCCAATGGGAAAGTTTATATGCATATGTGCTTTTTCTCCCCCTAGGGAGAGGGTCCCTCTCTTTCAACAGGTTTTTAACAGTTTAAGAATCACTGTTGTGGGCAGACATGGCAGCCCCTGCAAAGCCAGAGACATGTAAAGAGAACAGTACACTGAACAGGAGTCAACAGCAAGAACACAACATAGGTTTCTACGGAGTGTAGGTGGAAATGAGGCTAAACAATGTCAACCACTATCAGAGGGATATAACCCAGGGCCTGGATGGAGGAGAGGTCTGAGGCTGACTCAGTACAGCTTAAAGAACTAACTGGAACAAAGATACTGAACAAAACCCAGCTGCTCTCAAGTGGCTGATCCATCAAAAACAGCTGATGGATAGGCCAGCAAAACCCAGCCACACCACAGAGGGTCTGTGAATTCCCAGCTCACTGTGTTAAAGCTGGACGAGTGGGCTAGATGTCCAACTGTTTTATCAATCCTTGATCAAATCTCATCCTCTATCCCCCTCCAAACCAAAATAACATCGACTACATCTGCCTCTGGCCCTGAGAAGGTCTGGCCAACCGGCAAGAGGCTGGCACAAGACTCAGCTCCCTCTTCAAGAGCTGTCTTTATACTTGATTGTATCGTGGGCACATAAAACAACATCGAACTCCCCAGTACTGGGAGAGAAAGTTCTTAGGACCGAAGGGGGTGGAAGCTCTGGACCTGAGGTGTGTTGGGAGGAGGTAATGGTTTTCACTGAATTCCTCTTTATATTTTATTTAGATTAAGTTCTGCTCAGCAGGGTGATTTCTTAATTAGAGCCGCCCGGCCAGGCAGACCTCCAGCTCAGACCCCTATGCTGCCTTCTAAGGTTTCATGAGGAATCTTGTCCTGCCTTATTTCCTGAGTTCTAATATTTGAATAGTATGCAGTGGATTTCAATGGGAGGAAAAGACATGTAATTTAATCATCTTTATTAGATTTTGCCCATGGATGGGGAGAGGGCAAGGAAAGAGGAGGGATGTGTGTCCTCTCTTTGTTAACTTTTTTTTTTTTATTTTTCTCTACCTTTCTTCCAGTGGTCACAGGAGGAGGAGACTCAACGGCCTTTTCTTTTCCCTGTATTTTTGAAACAAAAAAGCGAAATAAGAACCTTAAGCCCCCAAAAGAAGTGTGTTCATTTCAGAACTTTTCAAGACTTGGTGGAGAGATTTACATAAACAAATTACTCAGTTCCTCCTTCGATAACCTCGATCTGATCCTGAGATCCTGAGTGTAAATGTGAGGCTCCCATAGCTTTTTGTTCTCTCCATCACTATAGAAGTTGCAGACCGTGCTCAGCAAGACCTCAGCCATAAAAAAGAATGAATTAATGCCATTTGCCGCGACATCGATGGACGTAGACATTGCTATACTGAGTGAAGTAAGTCAGACAAAGACAAATATCATACGATATCGCTTATATGTGGAATCTAAAAAAAGTTCATAAGTAAATGAACTTATTTACAACACAGAAGTAGAGTCAGTCACAGATGTAGAAAACAAACTTATGGTTACCAAGGGGGAAAAGGGAGGTGGGGGAGGGATAAATTGGGAGATGGGGGTTTACATATACAAACCATTATATATAAAATAGATAACTAATAAGAATCTACTGTATAGCACAGGGAACTCTACTCAATACTCTGTAATGACCTATATGGGAAAAGAATCTAAAAAAAAGAGTGGATATATGTATATGTGTAACTAATTCACTTTGCTGTACAGCAGAAACTAACATAACGTTGTAAATCAACTATACTCCAGGGCTTCCCTGGTGGCTCAGTGGTTAAGAATCCACCTGCCAATGCAGGGGACTCGGGTTCGAGCCCTGGTCCTGGAACATGCCACATGCCGCGGAGCAACTAAGCCCGCGCGCCACAACTACCGAGCCTGCGCTCTAGAGCCTGCGAGCCACAACTACTGAAGCCCGCGCGCCTAGAGCCTGTGCTCTGCAACAAGAGAAGCCCGTGCACCGCAACGAAGAGTAGCCCCCGCTCGTCGCAACTAGAGAAAGCTCGCGCGCAGCAACGAAGACCCAACGCAGCCAAAAATAAAATAAATAAAATAAATTTATTAAAATAACCCAATACGCCAATAAAAATTAATTTAAAAAACGAAGCCCTCACAAAATGGAGGAAAATTAAAGAGGGAAATGGTCCACGGTGCATTCTCTTACCAGCCCTAAATTGGTGTCATTTTGGCCACCATCCAGGGGAGAAAAACCAGCCTATAGAAACAGAGAGAGAAGATGTGAAGCCAATGCAAGGAAGGGAGGTTTGTCATGCTGCTGTCCTCAGGATGGGATAGGAAAACTGAGTAGGAATTAACATGAGCAAACAGTCAGCAGGAGCTCTTTCAGAGGAAATAAATCTCTTGGAGTTTTCCAAGAAAGAGAGACAGAATTCAGCATGGCACATCAAAAAGAGAAAGAAAACTATTGTGTCCATGACTCTCCCAATTGTCCTGCTAAACGCAAAGAAATGCACACCCTTCTTGTTTTTGGATTCCCACATCGATGGGCACATTTGATGAGGGTCTGCATTCTTTCATTTACATTTTATTACCCCAAATCCACCCGGACGTGTGCACATGTGTGCGTACACACACATGTGCACACGCGCACAGACACATACACCCTGCAGCCTGTAACCCTCTCTCATGCCCCTATCCTGTTGATCTTTCTTCACTTAAAAATTATCGGCAAAGAATTTATTCATTTGGGAGAATTCCAGGCACTACATTTACGTACAGTTCCAATGAAATGGGATCCAGACTTTTCAAACTGTGCTGTTTGCAGATAAAACACAAAGGCGGGACCTCATTATTTGGAGACATGGCCCCTTCTTTTCCCTCCTGCCTTTTGTTTCTGAGCAATTTTAAGCTTGTTTGGAAAGTCTCATAACAGGGGCAGAACGTTTTTCACCACATCTATTTCAGAAGGGTTTTTAGTTAAGAATAATGAATTTATCTCTAAACAGATAGAAGAGTTTTACCAAAGCTAGAAAAGACATTTTTGCTAATATCCCATATAGGTTGATCTTAATCCTCTCATTGTTCAAAATGCTTGGTCTATGAGCGTCTTATTTATGTGCCAAATGTCTTTATTAAATCATTATACTAACACAGAAAAATAATCCCATTACAATGTGTTTCTCTGTGTGATCAAATGTTATCCACAGTCCTGTTGATACCCTATTTATTCTGAAATTTGAAAAGGTAAAATTCTGATAGAGCCCACTGTTTGGCCAAGTTTTTCAAAATTCATTGTAATATGGCTGGAGGGGTTACTAGGTCCTAGCCAGGAAAAGGCCTAAATTTTATCAAGGCAGTAGTCCCTAGCACAAAGAAAACTGAAAAATAGGCCTTGCGTTCACCCACAGAAATGGATTCTTGGCAACACTGTACTGTGATTTGACCTGTGGAGACACAATGCGTCTGTCATATCCACTTTGATTTAAAAAACCCAAGTGGCAAATTTGAAGACAAATTGCACTACTGAATCCAGAGTTGTGGGATGGGGAAAGAGTTTAAAAAGCCAAGAGAAGCAAAGTTTGGTGTGTTTGGATATTGGATTTTGAAAGTGAACTAAAAAAATAATAATAGCAAGATTTTTGAATGTAAATTTAATGCATGTTCATTGTAAGGGGACAAAGTCACTCATAACCCTACCACTGAGAAAGTACATTTGCTGTGGATTCCTAGACTTGATTTCTGCCTTCAGGTGGAAGTGAGTTTGAAACAGTCAGTGCTAGGATATAGTCTAGAATCGTGGGCCTTATAGGCATTAAGAGAACCTAAAAAGAGAAGAGACCAGGCTCATAGGGTCCAAGGACTATGGCCTGTCAGGCAGAATTGGAGAGCTAGGTGGACCAAGTAAAGAAGTCAGCAGGGGGGTCCAGATGAAGCAGTAGATACAGTGGGACCATGCATGACTGGGTAGCAACAAGACGTAGCAACAGAGGCGGGATGGATGTGGCTGACGTCAGAGAGAGAAAGGGGAGCATGCAAAGAGCTGGGCCCTGGAGATACATTTCAAATCCTTTAGCCTTTCAAAGATGATTAACCCAAACCACCTTTCTCGCTTCTTCCAGATGCCTTTAGTATCTCATATTATTACGAAGTACCTGCCATGTTAAAAATACATGTTTGGAAAGCAATGGTGATCTTTCTCTTTTCTTTTTAATTGCAGTTGTGATGTACTCACGGCCTGGCATTCTACAAGGTCTGGCTTAGATTGGTCTCTGGCTGAGAGATGCATGCTAATTTAGTGACTGCAATTATGTCTGTTTCTACCCGTGGCCTGCTCTATGTGGGACATGCCCTTTGAGTTGTTTTTCTCCAGCAGAAGTAGTGGTTAGGCTGGGCCACTTATACGTTTTTGCCCCAGGCCCCTTATGACACATATTGGTGAGACAACTGGCCAGGATTGGAGGTATTACCTGTGATACTGAAATTAATTGGCAACGAGGGGGTTGGTTCCACGGAAATCATAGGCATCCGACGCATGTACTCTAGTAGAAGTCCCCAACCATCACAGGTGCGTACCTGTCTCCCAGCCATTATAATTCTTCCAATAAAATAAGCAAAAGGGAAGAAACGAACTTTCTCTACATACCAGTGCTTTTGCTTGGCGTGTGTCCCACCAGCCACAGGCTCCAGGTAGAGGTGTGCACGTCGGCTGAGACTCCAGAACCATCACCAGCCTTTGCTGTTAGTCTGCAGAGATTGACAAAGAGGAAACAAGCTGTATCACTCTGTGCTGGAAAAACTGACAAGTGGGGCAGTGGGGCAGTGGCTGGGTCCCCCCTCCTGCTGTATTAAAAAACTGCAGAAGCCCCAAGTTTGGAGTTTGGACCGTTTGAACCCAGGGCAAGATAGACTATATATTAAAAACAGATGAACCTATTTGCAGGGCAGGAATAGAGACGCAAACGTGTGGACACTGGGGTGGGGCGAGGGTGGGATCAGCTGGGAGATTGGGATGGACATATATACACTACCATGTGTAAAACAGATAGCTAGTGAGAACCTGCTGTAGAGCACAGGGAGCTCAGCGCGGCGCTCTGTGCTGACCTAGAGGGGTGGGAAGGGGGGAGGGGGGAGGGAGGGAGGTCCCAGAGGGAGAGGATATATGTTTACGTATAGCTGATTCACTTCGTTGTACGGCAGAAACTAACACAACATTGTAAAGCAGTTATACTCCAATAAAAACAAACAAAAAAACCAACCAATTCTAAATCAGTTTTAAAATACACATTAAGAAGCCCTTTCCCCCAAGCACACCTGGATATTATTCAACAACAGAAAAAAGAATAAGCTACCTGCTCTCTTTAAAACCACCCTCACGCTTCTAGATTCACAAACGATTCCAGGAAACCAACTGCTTGACACTGCGCGGCAGTTATACTCCAATAAAAACAAACAAAAAAACAAACCAATTCTAAATCAGTTTTAAAATACACATTAAGAAGCCCTTTCCCCCAAGCACACCTGGATATTATTCAACAACAGAAAAAAGAATAAGCTACCTGCTCTCTTTAAAACCACCCTCACGCTTCTAGATTCACAAACGATTCCAGGAAACCAACTGCTTGACACTGCGCGTTTGCGGGTGAGGGTGATGCCTAGATTGAAGCGTGGAAAGCTCACTGTTACAAAGTTCCATCTGCTGCTTTTTGAGATGGGGAGCTTGGCTCTGAAGCCACGGGAGGCTGGAGGGGTGGAGGCTCGGGACAGGAAGAGGAGGAAGTGAGCAAGGGGGCGATGCCTGGGAGGGCTCCGGGAGAGTAACCAATTCCTTCGCTGGGGGCAGGTGGAAGTCTCCAGGGTCATTATCGGGCAACCTGCAAAGGCAAGGGAGGAAAGAGATTTCCGGAAGTCTCCCGCTCTCCCTCCTGCCTGCTTCCCTCCTTCTCCTAGCGGTTGATTGCAAGGAACAGAGGAAGGAAGCATGTATCAAACCCAAAGAAGAAAGGACCCCTGCCATTCCCCGCCACGACACCGACCCTGAATTTCAGCAATATTGTGGCATCCGTGCTTTGCTGAGTAACAGCAGCCAGGGCAGGAGGCAAATCCGATTCCAAAAGGGCTGTTTTCTTTAGCGCTAAGAGCGCAGCATAGGTACAGTAGGTTCCATATCAAAGGAAAAGGGATCAAGTCTGTGCAACCTCACAGAAGGTCCTGGACTGGGGTGGGGTGGGGTTGGGTGGGGAAGGCAGGTTCAAACCCCAGAGACTTCAGTCAAACACCAGCTATGTTTCTAGACCTCATTTCTGTGGCTCTTCTTCTGAGCAAACATGCAAATCAGAATCGGGAGGGTGGGAGGCAGGGAGACGCAAGAGGGAAGAGATATGGGAACATATGTATATGTATAACTGATTCACTTTGTTGTAAAGCAAAAACTAACATACCATTTTAAAGCAATTATACTCCAATAAAGATGTTAAAAAAATATACAATCTGGCTCCCAGGCTACAATTGGCACAGGGGAGGGCTGAGCAATGGGGACGGACTGCCGCTCTTCACAGGCTTATCTTCTAAGACCTGAAAGGTCTTTTTGAAAGGTCATTGTTTTATTGTTAGCTTTCTACCTGCAAGGAATCCCCCTAGGGGAGAGGTGGGTCTTAACTAGCATTAAAGGGAGTTTCACTCCCTAAACACAGAATGTAAAGGCCTGGGAGAAAATTCCAGGAGCCAGCATCAGAGGTTTTTTTTGTGGATAAAGTAGGGGCCTCCAAATTTGCATTTAATCAAGGGGCACCTGGTCAGACCAGTGACTTTTGTCTCTAGCCTCACCTACCAGAGCAAACCTAAAGCAGGCAAGCATCTTGAGTCTCAATTTTCAGGTGGAAGAGAGAAACCCGGCCAGGGGGCAGTGATTTGCTCTCAGTTACTTAGGATGAAAAGGGATCACTTTGGGTGAGGAACACTTGCCTATACCTGCACGTTCTTGAGTTTTGCCTGGGAAAGGAGAGTGAGAGAATGTGCTGGACTTGGTCTGTCTCTCCTAGTCTCTATTGCTAATATTTTTTCCAGTCCCCAGATCTCACTGAGAGGAAATCAAGCTTTTTATCAGACCTTCCAGCACCTCCCTATTTTTCTGGATTTTTCTGGGTCTGCAAGGTTCCCATGAAGCTGTTACTATTATTGCTTTCCCTCTTCCTTACATTTTCTGCGATAAAGGTTAGGAGCTTTTAAGAACTGGTGGCCACCGGAAGGTGTACAGAAAAGACAAAGGAACTTTTAGTTTGCTCCTTGGGGGGTGTTTCATTGCTATACAGTTTCGTTACCTACCCTTTCGAGTCAGGCCCCAACAAAGGTCCTGCTGCCCAGTGTCCTTCGAGCTAGTAGAATGACACTGAGTTCGGTTCAGAAGCAAACCCAAGCTTCATTCTTCGATCAAAGAACGGAGACGGGTGAACTCCCCCCTTAGAACACCAGCTCTCCAGACAAGCCCTGGGCAGGGTTGCTTTATAGGGCTCTTCACCTGGGGAAGGAGGAGGAATTCTCGCGAGAAGCGGAAGGAGCTCTCGCGGGGAGGACCGGAGTTCTCGCGGTCCTGACCGGAGTTCTCGCGGGCCTGCTCACAGCTGCAGATCCCGTTCGGGCGTAGCGTCTCTGCACGCGGCCTGCTGTTGCTGCCTCCATCTTGAGCTGGTAAGTTGTGCAGCCGCTTTGCGCTAGAAACTCTGGTCTGAAGGTTCTGGGTTTGAGGCCTCTGCCCGCCGCACCGTATGAGCCAGTGAAACTAGACTAAGTGCAGAAGAAAAGAAAAGAAAAAAAGGTTAGACTTTGTTTTATTACCCAGGTTCAGTTTTTATTTTCCGGGAATTGTTAATGGGCTTTGCGGTGACAGCTTTTCCTCTTTGCTCCTTCTCTTTTGTGTGGAGGAGGGGTCTGGTGAGGGGACAGCTGTTGAGGTGGAGGGAATCTGCATTATGCCTGCCTTTGACCATCTTTTATCCGTCCACCATCTATGCAAGTTTCCTGTGAAAGACCTATCCTTTGACCGTTCACTCACTTATTCATTCAACAGACATGTATTCAGCACATGCTTAGAGTGGAATAAGGCTAAACCCCATCTTGGAAAGGTATGTTTGGGACTTCCCTGGTGGTCCAGTGGTTAGGGCTCCGTGCTTCCAATGCATGGGGCGCCGGTTCCATCCCTGGTCGGGGAACTAAGATCCCACATGCCGCAAGGCGTGGCCAAAAAATAAAATAAAAATAGAATACAGTAGCACTAGTAAAATAATTAAGAAAAATAAGAGGTATGTTTCTCTAAATATCACCTCCTCGTCTCTCAAGGCCCTGCCGAGCTTCTGAGAGAGCGCTTCTTTGAGAACGGAAGAGCAAGGCACAGATCACCCTAAGCAAGGTCGCCCTCGCATCTGCACTCCTCCTGAGCTAGAGCGCATTACAGGCCTCCTCTGAAACCCTGGGGGCCGGAAAACCTAACCGAGGTGGAGGGTGTGAATTTTGAAAACAACAGCGAAAACAGCTTGTGTGGCGGCAGCTCATTGAGGTTCACAGACAGCTTTCACGTGCTTTAGCTGAACGAGGGGTAACTTGGGGGTTTGTCAGGCGTGAGCTCAAAGGCATGATCCCTCCTTGCTGGCCCCTGAGGTTACTGCTGGGGAGGAAGATGCCCAGGGCAGGCCCCCTGACTCCTCGGCAGCACGACCATGCTTGAGGAGTACCGGGCAGATGGCACGTTTCACCAGAAAGTTAGCCACCGCTCCCAATTGTAATATCTGGGCCCCGCACCCCCAAATGATCAGATCACAGAAGGACAGCGTCGAAATCGCCTTCACCTGGCTCAGTCTTACTAGTCAGCTGCTGGCCTAGCGTGGTCATCCGTTCACAAAACGGAAACAAAAGTGATGAAAACCTAATTTTAAAAAAATCGGAGGAGGATGGTTTTAGAGATCCAGTCTGGTTTCAGGATTTGGGGTTGTTGGTGTTTCTGTGGGTGTTTTCTTGGACCCGCAGTAAGCATTAAAACAAAACACCCAAACTAGACTGGTTCTCAAGTGTTCACCCTGTGCCGTTTCTTATCATACGTCATGGGATCCACAATTATAGGACCCAGAACCGAGTTAAATCTTTTTAGGGACAAATTGTGGCACATTCTGTTTTCGAGGGCTGTTTCAAGTCTAAATATCTTTGTCAGTGATTTATGATCTTCCCTGATTGTTTATTTAGTTTCCTTCCTCTTGGAAAAAAAAAAAAAAAAAAAAAGGGCACCTTTTAGGGTCCGCCCTCAGAGAACAGCCGCTGGACATCTCTCCAGTGTCAGCCCAGCTTCTGGCTTCTGCTGCCACCCGGGTGGAAGGACCAGGACTACGACATGTCTCCAGGCATTTGGTCACCGTCCGGAGATGCTACTCCCTCCATTACAGCTAGGGTTCTGCGAGTTGGGGGCGGGGGAAATGAGCAAACCTGGCTGATTCAAATGCAGTTCCGTTCTTCATTTTCAAGCATTTTGGGTTTGAGAAAACCCCAAACACTTTGAGCCCCGGGCACTTTTTCCATTAATTTTTTTAAACTGATGTGTATGTCAAGGGAAATTTAATATGTAGGTTTCTGATTCATTTACACTTAACTCATCAAAATATTGTTCTGTAAGAGGCATTCGGTGTCCAAGAAATCTTAAGAGCCTTTTTATAAGCTTTTAAACTTCTTTTAAACGTTAAGAAACAGAAGTTGCAGTCTCCCCAAAGTAAACAGGAGTGAATCCCTGGTCGGGGGGGAGGGAAGGAGAGAGGGGGAAAGCGGGGTGGAGGTTAGGCGCCAATACACGCTGACTCCCCCCCCCCGGAGACACCAGCAGGAGCCCAGGATTTTCCAATCCCCTCCTGGTGCTCAAGGTCTCAACCACAATCAGGGAATTGGGAACAATGGGTGGTTCTACCTTTGTGAATTCTGAAGCCAAAGGCAAGCTCTTTTAGGCACCCTGCTGCTGGCAGAGAAATCTCCCAAGTGTTCTCCAGAGAAGGATATAGACTCCAAAATTTTACTTCCAGGCAAGACCCTTTTTTTTTTCCCTTCAAAGAAAGTGCTCATAATGTGTCCTTTCATTTATAATTTTATGAAGGTTTCAATTGAACATGTAAAGAAAGTGGAAAAATTCTAAGTTGCCATGGATGTTTGGCATTTTTCCCACTCTTCTAAAATCTTGCTTTCTCCCCCAAGCAAAGTGGTTTCAGAGACTCTAGTAAAAGGGGGAGGAGGACAGTGAGGGAAGCTTTCTGGAATCAGGAGTCTTCATGAAATACATTTGTACTTTAATTGAGTGTTTTCACCGTGTTTCACTGGGCTTCCTGTGTTACAAGGAGACTCTCTTGCATTTCATAATGCCTGTAACTTCTGCAAGCAGCACGCACGTGTTTTATCTCCTTTTACCGATTAATCTGCAAAGTAGTAGATGTCACAGAATCTAGCATCTCTTGTTTAGGTTTGTTGTGCATTGTTTTCATGTTTCTAAAAAGAGGAAGAAACTGAATGAAATGAAATCATCCGTGATAAAAAATTTTGTTCTGTTTTTGGATTTTAAAAAAATCCTTATAGACCTGAGCAAGTACAGAAAGCATTCATATTCAGAAAAGGAGCCAAGGAAAAATGTTAGACAACACTTCTCAGGTTTATCGAGTATATTATTTATTAAGTGGAGGCTTTTTAACTTGGTCTAAGTTTCAAGTTATTTATATTAGCAATATCTGTTTTCCTCCTGCCTTGTTTAAACAGATTCAGGTCTTCTAAAAACTGATATTTTACTCAGATTGAAATATATTTTCTACTATTATCTTACATGATTTCAGGTGCAGAGACCTTTTACACACTGTAGAAGTTGGTGATAAAAGAGCAGGTCAAGAAATAAGAGAAGCTGGAGGCTAAGCCAGGCAAGACCCTTGTCACAGAAGTACAGGCGGAATGTGTTTTGTGAATTCAGTGCCTTACCTGTGGGTCCAAAGCCAGTATAGATTCTGGGTGCTCATCCTTTGCAAGAACTTTTCCAATAGAGTTTCTTGACATACATTTTTTGTAACCTGGTCAAATGTTGCTCTACTGCCAGCCTATTGGGTAAGGAATGCCTGACCCTTCTGTGTTGTCTGATAGAGATGTGGAGATTTTTGAGTAAGTGGATTTAGAAATTCTTCCAGGAGTTCCAAAAGGAAGATGAAAAACATCCTTCTGAAAAACAGGGTAGACTTATGGGTACTTTCAGATACTCGTCTTTCAGTTATTATTTAAATGTCTCTTTGTTTTTGAGTAAATTTCAAATAGCATTATTATCATATTCCCAACTATGTTATAGTTTAGGTCACTGTTAAGTTCTCTGTATTCTTTTAATTTTTCTCCTTTTGATAAAAAACTCGTATGACTTCTATCTTTATAACTGCTTTTGCTTTTTTTTAGAACTCTTTGAACGTTTAATTTTACAGCATTCCCTAAATTGTAGATGTAGGGTGTGCTTCTTACTATCCTGAAATATCGGTATTATGATTTCCAGTATTGCATTTGTGCTACTTGAATTATCAGTTGGCAAAGGAAATCCTTGTCCATGGAAGGTAAGGCTACCTTTATTTTCAGCAAGTTTTAAAATTTTTTCTTTCTTGAATTGAAGTTCCTATAAAAAAACAACTGATGTGAATACAGCGGACATTTATTGAATAGTTTCTTTCTGTTAGGTTTACTATCATTCCATTTAACTGTGGCAACTGCCCCATGTCATAACTGAGAAAATTGTGGCTTGAAGAAGTCACTTGATGCAGTTTTTTTTTTTTTTGGCCGTACCTTGTGGCATGGCACGTGGGATCTTTGTTCCCTAACTAGGGATCGAACCCATGCCCCCCACTGCAGTGGAAGCATGGATTCTTAACCACTGGACCACCAGGGAATTCCCCTAATGCAGATATTGATTAGGTAAACCAATACAGCTGCTTTGGTGCCAAGTTACTTGAGAATGTTGTCTGGGCAATCTCCTTGTGGTGATGTTTGGGTTAATGACCCAGCATCAGAACAGGGCCTTCTGAATTGAGAACATGTGACAGAGCTGGTTACATTTTCTTTGACATAATATTTTTTTAAGTTCATAGGAATAATTCTTATACCCAGAAGCATATTTGCTCATCTGAGTTGTATAGGTATATTTCTAGTTTTTATTTGTTCGTTGATCGACTCAGTTAATGAATACTGACTAATGGCTGGATAAGGCTAGAAATAGATATAGAAAGATTATACACCCAAATACCTGGCTTTGGGTGTATAATCTAGTAGGGGAAATATAGAGAGAATCAATTAGAAAGCCATGTCAGAAGGTCTGGTGCTGGTACTTTGCAAAACACTTAGCTTTATCTGATGACTTCCAACTTGGTCATGATATCCTATTTAGGAAGCTAGTGTCCTATTTTACTAAGAGGACAGAAGCACCTTCATAACATGTACAAACACCCCCCAGAATTAACCTCTTTTCTGCTCTGTAAACTTCGCCTTGGGTAGGTCTTTGGATTTGCCACGAAACATCAGATCAGCGCGATTCAAACTATGATTCCTAACTCTGGAAATATGCATATGATGCTGAAAGCTATGCTTGATTTTTGGTTCTCTTATGGCTCTTAGTCACCAGGAAAGGAGAGAGTCAATTTCCAGTTTATATCTAATTGTAAAAGCTTTATTTGAACATTAAATAAATACTTTTCATTCCAGTTAGATCTGCAATCCTAAACCTTTCTTATAACAATGGCAGAAGCCTCTGCCCCAAATTGCCTTTTTCTTTATGGACCATTAAACCAGCAGAAAACACTAATTAAATGATCATTAGTTTGAAGATGAATAATTATACTTAGATTTACATGTTGCCTTTTATGTTCAAAGAGCTGCTTAGGCATCAACTAATTAATCTACAAATGAAGAGTACTTCCAGCATTACTCTGTAATTAGACAATCTCAGGGAGGCCACCAGAGGACTGCCAAGGGGGAGTTAAACAGTTTTGCAGGCCTCTATGGCATTTGTTTTTTTCATTGCTCAGGTAAAATGGCCAGACCTAAATTCAGTTGCCAACTCATTACTCTCATTTACAAATAAATTCTTTCTTTAAAAGACCAAAGTTACATAACTGATGAGGAACTGTAAATACAAACAAATGAATAACGAAAAATATTGCCTTTAATCTGAACCGTTTAGGTTATTTTTAAAAAATTTTATTCCCCCATGGACAGTGAACTTAAGTGAGTCTGTTTCATAATATGTGGTAGACCGTACTTACTCTCTTTTCTTTATTAGCGTACTCTTTTGCAAAAGCTGTTGCACTGTGTGTGTGTGTGTGTGTATGGTTAGGTGGTAGATAATTAATATTTCTTTCAGGCCTTGGTTTTCTGAGTGTTAAGGTTTTGAGATAAGACAGCTCCTAAATATATATTGAGAAACGGACAGAATTTTGCAAGTGTTTTTGGGAAGCAAATGCTTGTGACCATAAAATTATTATTATTTTTTGTTTATTGATGAGATGTTGGAAATCTCTTTGGTGTAACGATGGATATAATAAAGTGAAATGGGTCTTTATAAGCTCATGACCAAATTGTAACAAAATGAGGATCATTAGTAGTAACAAAAGATAGTCCTGTGTTCTCATCTGTATGTGAGGTTAGGTGGTATGTGATGTGACAATGTTCGGCTTCTGTGACCAGATGGCTACGAACTCTCCCTGAAATACAATCAGTCATCTCAGCTTCAAGAAGTAGAGGGATGTAACAGTAAGTGAATTCAGTTCAAGTTTCTGGATTTGGTGGGTTTCGAATGAGCTTGTGTTGAATGCTAACCTTTCTCCAATTCAGTAACTAGCTTGTATATGAAAATGAAGTGTGTGGGGGAAAGCTTTCCCCATTAATTTTGGGACTTGTAGCTCAGCACTTACTTGTATTAACTTCTCTTCCCTCTCCCTTCACTTACTTGCAGTAAATTAAAAATGATGATCTGCTTTTAAATTACAGTTTGGTAAGTGGGTGTCTTTGGGAGTAGCAGCTTAATTTTCTCACTGTGAACATGCAGTTTCCAACCTGTCAAGACAAGCATAGATTTACCATGCCACACAGGCATTCTGATACGAAATTTGGAAGGTTGGGATTGTTAGAAGAACTAGAAAGCACAGATTGCACTCAGTTTGGACAAAGATAAACAGAAAACATGCTTTTTTATGAAATCAGAAATTAAATGAGTTGATGGACTCCAGCCTAGACATTCACATAAGCCAGAGTGGAAAATTATAGACTAAAATACATCTGATATCAAAGAGAATGACTCTCTCCAAAAGCCCTCACTTTTTATTGGAACCAAGGATTTTTTTTATAAGCTCAGCAACTCCCAGGATTTTAAAAAGAAAAATAAAATCCTCAAAACAGCATGGCTTTTATCCAACACTTTTGTGATTTTTCAAATGACCAGATTTGAAACTTTAATCACCTCACACCTAGGGATTTTTTATGTGTGTTTTAATTTGTGAGGCATGTCCACAGACAAAATGACTCATGAAAAACAGAATCAGCCTAATCTCCCAATTGGCCCTCTTCCTCCATCAAATCAAGAAAGTCAGTTTTGCCTTGGGATTTTAGAGTGTCCCCAAGTAGCCTTTAAATGTATGCAGTGTTCATCTTACAGCTATGATCACTGGTTTCTTTTTTTTTTTTTTGCGGTATGCGGGCCTCTCACTGTTGTGGCCTCTCCCGTTGCGGAGCACAGGCTCCGGACGCGCAGGCTCAGCAGCCATGGCTCACGGGCCCAGCCGCTCCGCGGCACGTGGGATCCTCCCGGACCGGGGCACGAACCCGTGTCCCCCGCATCGGCAGGCGGACTCCCAACCGCTGCGCCACCAGGTTAGCCCATCACTGGTTTCTTTTGAAACGTACTTTAGCTCTTGCTTAAGTAAATCCATTCATGGACAATTATTTGGGAAATCGGAAAATCCTTTTCCATGTGGAACCTTTCTTCCTGGGCCTCCTCCTAACTTGAGATGATGACTATTTTGGTTCACACAACCCATGGATCCCACTCTTTGAGCTTGTTTTATAGTCAGTGAAATGTAACCTTGAAATACACTTGGAGAGTGTGTAGGAGCTAAGATAATGCCTTTTGAGAGTTACTGGTGCCCTCTGAAACTATAATTCACAGAAAGTCACTGCTGGCTAAGATCTCCCTTGAAGGGAGAAATAGAAGGGGAAGTAGATGGATTCTATCATATATTTTTTTCTCTTAGGGAATCAAGTCTTGATTCTATTGGAGTTGGTAATGCTAATGTCACTCTTCTTTTTCCTCAAAAGATAGAATGGTACTGGTTAAGAAACAAAAGTCTGTTAATTAACATTTCAGATTGTGTCCCAAATCACTTGAAAGTCTAACAACAATAGAAAGAAAAAGAACAACATCAACAATAGAGAAACACAGTCTTGGAGAATATTAACCCTTTTCTAATAAAGGGAGCAACAGCTCGTTTCGCTCCTTTGCTGATGTGCTACAACTTTGCCCTACAGGAAGAGGCTTTTTCTAACTAGTATCTTATAATGGTTTAAAAATCCCAACTAGACTGGCTAGCTGTGTGACCTTGGGACTCCTCAAGCTTCCATCCTTTCACCTGCAGAATGGGATGGATAGAGTACTTGCCTTGTATTTGGTGATCAGCGGTCCTGCCTTGCATAGGCTTCTCTCAGTTTTAGTTCTGAAAACCCCAGGTTTTAGGTAACTCCTCAGTTCTGCACAAACCAGTACAGTTGGTCACCCTGCTTATGAGAAACAAATAAGAAGATGTGTGCAACATATATGGCACGGTACGTGGCACACAAAATATTTATTTTAGCCAATGGATTGGAAGGGATTAAACTTTATCTTTTTTTCTTTTCCCCTCCCACATATCTTGGATGTGCTTTTGTAAAACAAGAGGGAAATACGATTTCCCATGACCGGCTGTCAGGTTTGGTCAGTCTTCCTGGGGACCATGGGGAACCTGTGTCATCGCTTTCTGAGGACATTCCAGGATGGAACACGGGGTGTAGAGGAGTTAGGTGTTGAACTGCTCTGTGAATAGGGGCGTTTTGTTGTCTGTGTTTCCTCTGTGCCATCATGATGGGGATTTCATCTCAGCTCAAGTCTTGTTCCCATGGATATTTTCAGCCCTAATCCTCTTGGGTCCCCAGATTTTCAACTTTATACCTTTCCTCATAATCACAACAGCCACCATATAGTCAACCCTTACTATGTCACAAATGATCTTTAAGTCCTTTTACATATATTAACTCATTAAAGCTAACAGCAACTCAAGAAGTAGCAACTGTTGCTTCCCCCCCATTTCACAGGTGAAGACACACTGACACAGAGACATGGAGAAACTAGCCTGGGGTTTAAGAGTTAGCTGGGTGGAACTGAGATGCAAATCAAGGTGGGCTGTCCTCCTTCAGTCCTTCTCTTCTCACTTGTAAAATGGGCTAATAGTAACTGCTCACCTAACTTGCAGGGCTGTTGACAGAATCAGATGATTTTGTACATGTTGAAAACACGTCAGCTTCCAAATATTAGATACATGTGCCCTCATTATTTCATCACTTTTATTTGCTCACTTGTGCTGCACACTCTGAAACTGCAAACATTTCGAGCGGTAACAGGACTACCCTAAGTAGGTCCCCTCTGTAATCAAGGACACAAAGCCTTATTTCCTTGGAGTCATCCCCTTGGGGGTGAAATTTAGAGCAAAGAACTGTCCCAACTCCTCAGATCTGTGATGCTTCCGCCTCTACCCCCCTTTCCAATAGCACTGTTGCTATGAGACACAAAACGCAAAATGAGGTCCCTGGCATCACTGTTGCGCAGGACAAAAGTGGACCATGCAGCTTTGAAGATGGGAAACAGATGATAAAGTTTAGGTGAGGATTGAGTTACCATTATGCAGCTTCTAACTGCAAACTAATTAGAATTCAGGCCAGTTTCTAAGAAGCCAACCAAACAACGAAGTCCTTAGAACACAAAATAAAAGGAGCACGACATTGGAGCTTGGGTTTGCTTTGGATTAGAACGCTCAGCAGAGATGGTGTGGTGCACACAGTGCAGGATAGTCACTGTTCCCCCGCCTCTGTTTAGCACGCACACCACCACACTCACTGTGATCAACGAAGGCTGCATATGCACGGCGACATCAGCATTGGTGCTGCAGAATATTGGGAATCTCACCCAGTATTGGCTAGTTTATTTTCAGGTGTGGACAGGATGGTCATTGAAAACAGAGCCAGATTTGGTGTCCTCCCTAAACTTGGCACCTCTGCTGCCCTGCCCCTGGCAGCATTCTGCAGAGCCTGCCTTTTCCTCGTTGGGCATGCTCACTCATCAGAGGCCCAGAGTGCTTTGGAAGCTTTGGATGTGTCAGTATCAGTCAACTAATGGAAGCCATGTGTTTGCAGATGGAAAAAACCTGGCACCTTAAGGATGCAGACATGTCTCGCTATAAATGGGTCTAAAGCAGAGACCTTTTGAGTCCTTTTCTTAGTAGATTGTCGGCGGCCCTGCTGATTAACTATTGATAATGCTATTCCGGATAACCCCACTCCGAAACAGGAAGGGCCCTTTCTCCAAGGGCAAGGGAAGCAGCTGAGATTTATTGAGTACATAGTAGGTCCTATGCAATTTATTACTGTAATGATGATCACAGAGATTACATCCACTGCTACGTTCTTAGTGCTTATACCCGCTAAGAGCTCTAGCTTGACTGATTTCTTTGATCCTGACCCTAGGTGGGGAAGGTAGGTATTGTCATCCTCCTTTTATGGAAACACTTCCTCAGGAGAATCAGGTAACATTTCTGCTGATGGAGAGGAACTGGGGCGAGTCACTACCATTTGCATACTTTTCCTCATGGCACAGCAAATTGGAAAGACAGAAATTACGATGCTAATTTTATAGCTAAGAAAGCTGAGATTTAGGGAGTTTGAGCAAATCTTCCAAGGACGTGTGGCTGGTAAATGACAGTGGGGGAGTCTCAGCACAGTATTTAAAGTAGTCCGGTTGGTCTGCTGTGCTTTACCACAGGGCAGAGTTTCTGTGATGAGAAGGATTAGATTTCCTGATAGACAGATGAGGCACATGCTTCATGCACCCCTGTAACAGCATAAACATAAAAAGAGGGAGGCCTTTTTGAAAGAATTCGGTTATTTTATGGAAATGCCAAATTATCCAAGCAGTCTTTAAGGAAAGAAATCTTTTGGACTTACTATTATTTTACATTTTTGTATCTTCAGTAACAAAACCAATGTCAGAATCTCAGTGGCTGAAAATAACAAAGGCATATTATTTATTTGTATGACGTAGTCGCTGCGCGTCAGCCTGCAGGGCCGGTGCGGGGGGCGGGGGTGGCTCTGGACCACTTTGTCTTCACTCAGGGAAGCGGCCTGGCGGGCCTGCCACCTGCTGGAGCAGCCTGGCTGCAGTGGTACAGGGCAGGCAGCACGGGCTTCTGTTCATCTTCCACCTGAAGGCCTTTCTCCTGTGCTCGGATGCCATGGGCCAAAGCAGATCTCACGGCATACCTGACTTCAAGGACGTAAGGATTGGCAGTTCCACCATGTGCGGTGCAAGGAGAAAACCCAGTGTCCTGGGGAACAAACAGCCTGGCAATCACAATTGTACAGACAGACAGACAGATAGATGGACAGAGATTATGGAGGACAGTAATCTTTTCGGTGCTTGGGGCCCTCAGATGTCTCAGTCCTTCCCAGAGGGGAAGGAGGAAAGGCTGGGAGCCCCTCCCTCTATTTGGATACATACAGATAGTAAGATTCCACAATCCCCATTTCTCTTCCAGACACTGATTCCCACTTCTCCTTTTCTTTCTTTTTTTTAATCAATTGTTTTTGTTGTTGAAGTATAGTTGATTTACAATGTTGTGTTAATTTCTGCTGTACAGCAAAGTGACTCAGTTATATATGTATACGTTTTTTTCATACTCTTTTCCATAATGGTCTGTCTCAGGATATTGAGTTTAGTTCCCTGTGCTCTACAGTAGGACCTTGTTGTTTGTCCAGCCTAAATATATATTAAAGCCCACATCTGCTGACCCCAACCTCCCGTCCACCCTACTTCTACTTTTCTGCCTCCCTCTCAGTCCCGACTGCTGAGGGCCTGTCTTCTCTCTGGAGGAGCTGGGCTGACCACTTCTTCCACGGATAGTCTCCAGGCTGCTTTCTTGGGCAGCTTTGTAAGCAACGTTGACACCTGTATTGTCTTCATTTCAGAGTGAAGCTAAGCGGCCTTGCTTATGGCTGCAAGCAAGGGCTGGTACTTTGCAGGGAGATTACCCTGGCTCTTGGCTTCCCTTTTTCTCATCCCTTTCCCAGCCCTTCCTGTTGACTGTCTCTTTTCATATTAGCATCTGAGTCCTGGAGAGTGAGATGAAGGTGACCCCCCTGGGGGCCAAGGGGTTCTAAGACATCCAGTTTAAAGGGCAAGTGGACCTTGGGATTCATCTGTGGGTTCCATTCTTTTCCCCTCGCCTGTGGGACATCCCCCTTCCTTCAGATGTATAATTGTAAGAAACAAAATGCCTTCCCAAGGAGCAGCAGCCCCCCAAGTCCCCCCAACACAGTTACCCCACAGTGCAGTCTAGCTCCCAGGCTCGAAGGCCCCTCCCTTTGCTCCATATCACTGGCTCTTACCAGCTTCATCCTTTTTGGAGATGAAAGGCTGTGTCTGGAAGGTCAGTTCTGATGATCCTGGACCCTTTAATTAAAGTCGCCTGAATTGCTCACTTCTTTACTGCAGTCATCTGAAGGCCTGGTTTAGCTCTGACATAGCTCCCAAAGGAAGAACTCTGACATTTCTTCAAAAATTGGTTGCAAACTGAGCTGTTTTCAAAAGTGAGGTCTCATTTAAAAAATACTTCCTTCTTTTTCTTTTGTGGTTCATTAGCATCTTCTAAAAAAGTTTTTTTCTCTCTCTTTCTGTTGGAAACTAGAAGTATTTCACCCCGGCTTGCCAAATGATTTCTATCTCAGTAGAAAAAGAACTTGCTATTTCCTGAAAATCTACCACCACTAACCCCCCCCCTTTTTTTTAATACGTTTTGTACTGGGAATCTAAGTAACTTGATAACGAGTTAATGAAAACAAATTAATTCTGTCTGCATTTAAGAGAGAGACAGCTTGGCCTCACAAAGTTATCTTACTTGCTTCTCTGGACTTGGCACTTTCTGGGTGTAACACTGTTAGAAAGTCTAGGTATTTAGGGGAAATAAACGAGGGTATACTATTTTCCCAGTGGAGTAAGGTGATTATGTATGTGTAAATTATTCAGATAATTTTGGGGGGTGGGTGGGAGAAATTTCATTCTAACACATCTGGCTAATGGCATCTCAATTATCATTTTGACCCTCTGTTATGTGAACAATTTGCATTAAATCCTGGGATACAGAATAGGAATTTTAAGAAGCGTTTGTGTGACAGCTGCACAAACAGTATTTTAATCCTCCTAGGTCTCTCCTTCTGGAATGGGAGTGTATAGCCTTTGGAGAGGTGTCCTGACCTTCGCTCCCTCCTGCCCTTCCTAAGTCCTCGTGCACCCAAGGACAGAACATGCCCACTCCATACCCTTTCTGGACGTGGAGGAGGACTTCCACTTTGAGTAAATGTGTGTCTTTCAAATCTGGCAGCTTTCTATAATCTCTCACTTTAGGAGCGACATTTTTCAGAGTCACTGAAAAATGTCGCTCCTGAAGTGACATAGAAAGGACGTAGTATAGGGCACGAGAGGCTACACTTTTATTTCCAGGCATGTCAATTCCCGTAGCCGTGTGTCTCTGGGACGGGAAGAGTGGTGGTAACGTGTTGGCGATAATTGCCGGGTGGTGTATGATGGGGAGTGAGGGCTGGAGGTCCAAGCCTGCCAATGACATTGCTTGAGGGTGTGCTCTTACTCCTGCTTTCCAAAGACTGTCAAATCATAACGTAGAGAGGACTAGAGGGTAATAAATGGTGGCATCCCTGTAGCCTTATGTGGCTTCCGCTGGACAAAAATGAATATCAAGACACCCTTCTTTCCCCTCCTCTTCTCTCTCCATGAGCAGCTCTTTCTAAACTGATAGAAGGTGAATGATGTTCAAAATTGGAGAGTGTAGGGGGAAGTCTGAATCCACTCCCCTTTATCCATGTACCTTCTCTCTGTTCCTTATAAAAATCTCCAATGAGGCTATACTTTTTTCTTCATCAGTTTAAGGATTTATCTTAAGCTCAGCTAGAGATTTAAGGCTCTCATAGACCTAGATGCAGTTCTTAGGCTAAAGCTTAAATATTTACAGAAATGCCTAAAGTGGACATTTCACATCCGTTTTATTTCAAGGATGTTTTCCAGATCATTTTGCTGCTTTATGGATCTCATTCCAAAAAGTGGGGGGAGGGGCATTCCACTTGTTTATGATCTCAGCCAAGATGTTGTATAAACCTTTCCACCCACCTCTTTTTAGGGGTCCCTCCATGTGCTGGATAGCTTTTAGCCAGGAGATTCATAAGCAGCTCCAGCGAAACCACCTGAATTTTCCTCCGGCTCTGGATGTTTTGATGAGGTGACTTGGAATAGGGGTGGATCTGTGGTCGGGTTCTGAAACCCAGCAGACAGGAGCAGTTATTTGCCTCAGGATTCTGGGGTTTGAGGTGTTTGGCTGTTGGTTGAGAATGACAGAGAGGGAGAAACCCAGTAGAGCAAAGGGAGGATGTAGCAATGCCAGTGGAATTAAGAGAGGTGGGGAAGGGGGTGAGGACTGACAGCCTCCAACTAAGACTCCCTTCAAATAACTGGGCATTTGCATCTTGAGTTTCTGGATTCCATTCTCAACATGCATGCTGAGTCATTCTATTTTCTTCCTAGGGCTTTTCAATTTGCCTTCCAGGATTACAAATTGATATTATCTGCTAAGGCAAACTCAGGCTTGTTAGTAACAGGGCTATTTAGTGTTGAGAGTGGTCATAAGATCTTGGAAAAAGTGCAATAGCAAATTATTGAAGCATCAGTTTAGGTAATCTAAACCAAATCCTCCTCATCCCAAGCATCTGGATACTTTGGTAATTTTTTATCTGAGTTATCAATGAGTCAGACAACCAGCATTGCATTTTGATGATGTGACTTGGGCTGCAAATGATCCAGGTAAATACTTATATTCCCTTTACGTGTACTAACACAACATACTTTCTTGTGGCCTATTAAATGTGTTCTTTTTAAATTTCAGCCAGTTTTCATAATAAGTGGGGAATCAGGGAAATGATTTGGGAAGCTTAGGATAAGACATTAGAGGACTTGAACTTAGGTTTCTGACTAGCTATATGATCGTAGTAAAGCCATTTATCTTCTCTGAGAGTCAGAGATCTTCAGTGGGAAATGCACTGGCTAAGATGCTATGACCAAATATGTAGGAAAACCAACAGGAGGCACCACTAATTTCTATTACCTATATGTCACGCTTGCATAGTTCTTCTTTTTGCCAACATTATATTATAAGAGTTAATCACACTCTAGCCAGGATATTGAGGTGAGGAGCTATAGTTTTTTTTTTTTTTTAAATGGAAGTGTAGTTGATTTACAATATCGTGTTAGTTTCAGTAGCATTTCTTAAAAGCAGTTGTAAATACAGGTAGACTTAGAGATGGGACTTAGGAATGCCCTATCTACAGTTATCTTTCTTTCCCCCCAACACTTATTCCCTTCCCAGGCTATTCTGGAGCGCAGTTGAGATTTATTCATTTGGATGAATAAAGTTTCCTATCAAGAGTCTTTGGTGATTGCCTGTATGAGTTTTTCATTCCTGCCATAACAGATTACCATAACCTAGGTGGTTTAAGGCAGCACAAATTTATTATCGCATAGTTTCTATAGGTCAGAAGTCCAACATGGGTCTCACCAGGCTAAAATCAAGGTGTTGGCAGGGCTGCATTCCTTACCGGAGGCTCTGGGGAAGGACCCCTTTCAAGTTCATGCGGCAGTTTCCTTGCAGTTGCAGGAGAGAGGCCCCCGTTTCCTCGCTGGCTGTCAGCATGGCGTCACTGGCATTCGTTGGCTCATGGCTCTCTTCCTCTTTCCTCCAAACAAGCAGCATCAAGACAAGTCACAATTCAAGTTTTGACCTCCCCTTCGGCCTCCTTTCTTGGGCTTCCTTCTTCCACTGCACCCTTTCTGTTGGACTGGTCTGCCTTCCTTGTCTTTAAGGGCTCAGGTGATTGCATTGGGCCCATCTGGGTAATTCAGCCTATTCTCCCTACGTTAAGGTCAGCTGACTAGTAACCTTAACTTTCTCTTCAAAGTCACTTCACAATGGTACCTAGATTAGTGTTTGACTGAGTGATCAAGGTATAGAAATCATGGGGGAGAAGAGAAAGCATCTTTAGAATTTCTGCCTAAGAAATGGTCCTGCGTGGTGACAGAAAGCTATTATCAGTCATCAGCATCTCTATGGAAGTAGCCTAATGGGTGGATTTCTAGTGTCACTACCAGCTAAGGGGAGTAGAATACTTTTTGTTATTTCCGCGCTAAATGGATATTATGCAGGAGGTTACTTCAGTATTAGAGATCAAGGATTAGAATTTTTTTGGCAGAGAGCATATGAGAGCCGTGGGGATGTAAGCTCAGTGGTACAGGCAGAAAAAGGGTCACCTGTTGGAAAAAGAAACAAAATGAGAGAGATCACCAAGGGGGAAAATAATTTACTTAACGCTACTCTGGTATGTTTGAGGTTGAGAGGTACCTGCTGACTTATAAATAATATAATATCATAGAAATACACACTACCCTCATTTGAAGTATTACTTTGAAAATTTTAAAAAATTTGAGTATTTGAGAATATATTTGAGGAAAAATTTGAAGAGATTTTGCATGAGCTGGGTATGGAAGAAATCCTTCCTGTTTTTATCTTCCTTAGATTTTTATTTTATTTTTTTATTTTTATTTATTTATTTTTTTTTTTTTTGTGGTACGCGGGCCTCCCTCTGCTGCAGCCTCTCCCGTTGCGGAGCACAGGCTCCGGACGCGCAGGCCCAGCGGCCACGGCTCACGGGCCCAGCCGCTCCGCGGCACGTGGGATCCTCCCGGACCGGGGCGCGAACCCGGTTCCCCTGCATCGGCAGGCGGACGCGCAACCACTGCGCCACCAGGGAAGCCCTAGATTTTTAAATTGAGCCCAATTGCCCCTTAAGTCTAGCCACACAAAATATGTTCTTTATAGTACTATAAATAGTTTTGGGGACATAAACATATAATGTTTAAATATAATATGTTGTTTCAAAATATCTTCAAAAGATAAGAATTCATTGCCTTCTTTGGTGAGATAATATATACTACATATGTATTTCTGTTGGTGTATATATAGAGATATGGATTAATGCAGATATAGATAGATAAGGGTAAATGTAGAAATTTATACATATATGCTATGTTATCATTAAATAGCCATAAACGCAAGACTTTGCATTCTCGAACAGAAGCAAATGCAATATTGCATAAGAAAAAAGGAGTATTACAGGTTTTGTTTTCACCCAGATTCCATTATTACATGACTTTTTTTTTTTAATCCTTCTTGGGGTAGATGTAGCTCTCATCCAAATATCCAAACAGAATCATTCCCCAATTGTAAGTCCTTTCCAGGGCAATGGGAAATGTATTCCTTTTACATGTTCATTTTGTGGTCATCAGGGTTTCCTGTCCATGGTCTTTCTTTGAATTCCCTTTGGGCTAAGTTTGGCCTGTGTTTGCAGGAGTGGCTGAAAGACAACCTTGCTTTTGATAAAGGCATATCATTTCATCAGGTCCCACACATTCACAGAGTCTGACTTACCCATGGTACCTGGGGTTTTCAAATCATACATTAATCCAGGTCAACTTGACCATTGTCGGGTGTTCAGTCCTTGACTGGAAGTAACAGGGCTAAGGAAGAAAAGAAATCATATCCTGTCAATAAGCGCTGAAAATATTTAGTGTGGCAAGCTCTGTGTTTTCTTTCTTATGAAAAGCTGATTAATATTCAGTGGTTGAAGGTTAATACCCCATTCATTTTATTCACTTTACATCCTGCACACAGCAGTGACTGTTCCAATTTCAACTCCTAATTCATACAAATCTGGTTCCAATCACGAGATTAGTAACTTACTGCCTAAGCAGAAACAAATCACACAATTGCTAAGCTTATCTTTCTACCCATGCACAGACACATACGTGCGCTTGAAATGGACTCATTCACGGACAGATGCAAATGCATCAAGACCAGCAAAGTCCAATCAATGTGGATATATCTAGGAAGTTTTATTTGCTTACGCAAGCATGTGACAGGGATAGATGAAACTGACACCAAGATAGCATCGTCTAAATATATTCATATATGCAGAGGTCTTTAACCTGAATCAATAATTGTCTCTGTGAAGTTTTCTATATCACAGATATTCCTGTATTGAATCCTACTTTAAAGATATTAGGATGAGGCATCATTTAAAAACTCTCTATTCTGTGTCCTTCTGTAAAATATGGTATTACTTGGTACATTATCCACGACAACTTCGTCTATTTTTCTACAAATTCATTTTTATGTTTGAGAGGTTTTCTTGAAGTTGGACACACCACTTGTTTAAGAAGGGGAAATTGTAACAGGATGAACTTGAGAGTAATGATAATGAAGGTTTTTCTGATCATAGGAGTAAAGCTTCAAAACAGGTCACCAAAGAGGGAGGGGAATTTGCATTTCCTGAAGATCTTTTGAAATTGTATCTCATTTGTCTGGAAAGGATTAAGGACAGACCTGCAGGGGTCTGTTTTTCGGTTCCTTCCAGCTTAGTGAGTCTGTGACTTGGGAATATCTGTCTGTAGTCACTCTGTAGGAAAGATAAGTTTAGGTGGATGTCTGCACTCAGGACAGGAAGGAGAAGAGGGGAAGGACATAGTGTTTGCATTTTTCAGATGCTGGCACACGCCAGTTGGGCAGCCATCACAGTGATTGGTCATCCAGGGGTGGGGATAATGGGGGCTGCGTTTTCTTTGTATTTATTTCTGCTCAGTGTGACACAGCAGTTACACTGCTGAAAGCTGATACAGTGGGAGTGAGAAGAACATCTTAGTATTCAATACCGTGAGTACTTTAGTTGGGGGCGTTGGTTTTGGTTGTGATTTTTTTACCAAAAGGATATTTCCCAAAGCCTTGGAGTGATGGGAATCAATGAAATCATATTCCAGCTTATTTGAAGGCCTAAAATCCATTTATCACCTGGAGTCCTACGAATCTATCCTTCTTCCCTTTGCCCTTTGACACTCATATTAGGGAAAAAGGCAAAAAACAGAGTTTGGGGCTAAAGAAACACTACTACCACAAGCAAACAAACAATCCTGTCAGAATCGTGTCCCGTCCACTTACTAGGCCGCATGATCTTAGCCTCTTTAAACCTCTTAATCTAGGCTGAAGAGGAAATAATGCAGTTGATGAAGATGGCGGTTGGCACATTGCAGGCCTTCAGTGGTGGCAATTAATCATGGATTTGTTGTGACGACTGTGTGATTTATGTTTGTGAAAATATCTGGAAATCTATACATTGATAAACAAATTACGCATCATTTTTATTTCTTGGTGCAGTTGTATTTCAAATGGCCTGGGCGTCTTTATCTGCCTGTGTCTGTCTACTCACCAACCAAACGCCAGCCCCAGTTAGCTGCCAGCTGTGTTCTCTTTGAATTGTAGGAAACACAGCACCATAACTTTTCAGCTAAGTCTTTAACATCTTCTAGACTGCTGCTGAAGGCCTGTGTTGGCAACAATCCGAGGAACTGGAGAAGCTTCTATCAGCAAGAACTGCACTTCTAATAAAATTTATAACATCCCTGTCAAAAATGCTTAAGAATATGAAGACCCAGATCTCAAATGAATATCCCTGAAAACTACATTTCACTTGTGGATGAAATTCACACTTATCTGGGGAAGAACTGGGAGTCTTAACTGGGACTTTCCTAGCCACTTTCTGACCTGCATCATCCTTGTAAATTGTGGTGAAATACACATGACAGAAAATTTACCATCTTAACCATTTTTAAGTGTATGGTTCCATGGCATTAAATACACTCACACTGTTGTGCTACCATCACTGCCATCCATCTCCAGAACTCTTATCATCTTGCAAAACTGCAGCCCCCTCTCCATTGAACAATAACTCTCCATCCCGCCCCCGCCCCACCCCAAGCCCCTGGCAACCACCATTCTACCTTCTGCCTCTTTGAATTTGACTATAGTGAGATATGTCCTATGAGTGGAATCATATATGTTCGTCCTTTAGTGACTCACTTATTTCTCTTAACATCATGTCCTCATGGTTCATCCATGTGGTATGCGTCCTCCCTTTCTGCGTGAGGCAGGAGTGGTAGTGATGACCCTCAGAGACATTTGGGGGGGTACCAAGGACACCACCGGTTTAGAGTCTCCATGACGTCACTGGATACTGACAGGAATCCAGGGTGATAGCAACATTAGCCTCACGTCTGACTGGTGATGATAAACCACGATCAGCAGCTCCAGACTTTCCAGGGGTTCTGAAAAGAGTTCTAGGAGACAAGGACTCCAGGCAGAAAAGCACATGCCCTGCACAGTTTAGAGGTGATCCCGTGCGGGCTTGGAGGTTGGTTGTGCCGGGATTTCTCCCTGTGGAGGGGGAGTTCCATTTAGCGCTTTCTTTTAATTTCACAGATGCCATCAGGAGTGACTGTTTGGCTGGTGGAACTACTACGTTCTCTTCCCTGCCTTCGGGTGACTGTACAAACTTACAGAAAAAGAAAAAAAAAGTTCAAGCTCCAACATAGCTTCACACAGGGTGTCTAGCCAAAATGCAAAGTTTTACCACAGCGCACAAGCAGACAGTGTTTTTCAAGTGCGGGCACAGAGTGAGGTGCCTTTCAGCACCTTTTCCGGCACTTCTTTAAAAATGATTTAAATTGGAAGCAATAGCATCGAATGCTGAACATCTGACACTCAGACAAGGCTTAATGAATCATACACTTTAACAACATCACTCCTCTCCAGCCACTTCACTTGGCGTCCGTGGTGGTTGTTTTTTTTCCCACAAAAACATTTGTTCCGCAGACCATTTGCTTGTTAGAGTATCCTGGGCAACTCTTGGTTCATGGCAGGGAGAGCTGGCCCAAGGGAGACTGCAAAGCCCGGTTACTCCTGCATGCAGTCTCTCTGGGTCTGAATTTCAGAGAAAAAAGACACTACAGTGTTCCTTAGGAACCCGACTTAGAAACACCGTCGGTCGCTCCCCAATTCACAATCTCTTGCAAAAGATATAAGCTACACAATCAAATGTTGGTCTTAACCCCACAACATCCAGCATTGCCATTTGACTGATTTGAATCAAAATAACAGAAAAGTGAATGATTTTGCAGGGAGGAAAATTCCAGTGCCGGGAAAAAGACACCCATTCTGAAGCTCTGCGTTCAAGGAAGTCGTTCTCTTTGTTGTCATAAATTAAATGCCGCCCGGTGGCGTCTGGCAGTATAGCTCACAGCTTGTCTGGCGGTTGTGAAGGATGCAGGCAGAGTGGACAGAGGCTGCCCAGCTTCACCAAAAGGACCATGAGTTGGTGTCTCACCCACCTCTCAGATGGGTCACCGTCTGGTGCAGCGCCGTTGGCAGGGAGAGTGGTGGGGCCGTTCCCCCCGAGGCTGGAACGTATGCAAACAATTTCATCTTCCAATCCAATCCTTAATGTAAATGTTTAATATAAACCTGATGTTAACATGATGTACATGAATTTACTGGCAGGCAGAGCTGGGATTTACATCGTTCTGAAAATCAGATGTTCTTTGCATCAGGGGTTAGGAAAACCTTTAAAGATGGCAAGGTTTTCCTTCTGAATGGCAGGTGCATCGCTAAAACGCACACACCCAGTGCACCATTGGGGAACCAGCTGCTCACAGATGCCAGATTCCAGTGTGTAATCATTTCTTTGCAGACTGCTCCATCAGTGGGGGGTTAGGCTCTAACCCAGTGGCCACAGTAAACTAAAGTCTGTGGGCCAAATTGGGCCTGCTGTCTCTGGTTCTCTGTTACAGCTTTAGTGGGATATACTTGATATACAAAAAATAGTACATATTTAATATAAAGTCATACCTCATTTTATTGAGCTTTGCTTTCTTATGCTTCACAGATATTTCGTGTTTCACAGACTGAAGATCTGTAGCAACCCTGTGTCAAGCAGGTCTGTTGGAGTCATTTTTCCAACAGCATTTGCTCACTTTGTGTCTCTGGGTCACATTTTGAAAATTCTCACAGTATTGCAAACACTCCACCAGCAAAAAGATTACAACTCCTCAGATGATGATTAGCATTTTTTAGCAATAAAGTATTTTTTATGAAGGTATGTGTATTGTTTTTATAGGTATAATGCTATTTTACACTTAAAAGACTACAATATAGTGTCAACATCACTTTTATATGCACTGGGAAACCAGAAAATTCATGTGACTCACATTATTGTGGTATTTGCCTTATTGCAGTGGCCTGGAACTGAACCAGCAATATCTTCGAGGTCTGCCTGTATACAATTTGATGAATTTGTACATATGCAAACACTCATGAAACCATCACCATGATCAAGGTAACAGATATATTCATCGCTTCCAAAATTTTCCTTGTGTCACTTTGTTTTTTTGGTGGTGTTGCTGTTTTTGTTGTTTTTTTGTGTGTGTGTGTGTGTAGTTTGGAGTAAGAACACCTAACATGAGTTCTGCCCTTTTAACAGATACTTAAGTGAAGTGGTTCAACTGATACAGAATTTTGGACATGCAAGATAAATATGTTCTAGAGCTCTGTTGTACAACAGAGAGTCTATAAGTAACAGTTTTGTACTTTCCATAGCCTGTTTTTTATATGGCCCACAAGCCAAGAATGATTTTTACATTTTTACATGGTTGAAAAGAAAAATAATATTTTATGACACATGAAAATTATATAAAATTCAAATTCCAGTTGCCATGAATAAAATTTTATTGGAGCACAGCCATGCTTATTCATTTATGTGCTGTCTGTGGCTGCTTTTGTGATCCAGACCAACTATCAGCAGAGCTGAATAGTTATGATGGTGACATTATGGCCTACGGAGCCTAAAATATTTACTCTTTGGCTCTTTGCAGAAGAAGCTTGCCATACCCTGCCCTAGAAAGTTCATAAGCAATGATACTACTGGTTATAATGATAATGATAATGGTGGCTAGCAATTATTGATTGCTTCTTTACACCAGGTATATGTATTATGTATTACTGCTCTTTTAACATGTGGCATGTAGTATATTAATTTTCACTTAAAAATTATATTTGCTAAGTGTTTATGGAATTGTCACCCATGTGGACCCTACCTTTGTCTACTCCTCTAGATTTGGGCTTTTTTACATGTTAATGATATCTGGAAGGATTTTTTTTTTAATCTTTCAAATTTTACCATATTCCTAGATGTTTGATGCTTTTATAAATTAGGTAAACATTTCCCAAAACTGGTTGATCATCAGTATTATCAGGAAACCTTAAAAGATGCCCCGGCTTCACGAAGCAGGCTCTGGGGATGGAACTCAGAACTTCTGTTTGTTTGGCTTTCGTTTTTAAGTTCTACTGGTGAATCTAAGAATCAGCCGGATATGGGAACAGCCGACCAAGATAATTATTTTATTTATACTTTTCAAAGGGATGCGTATTGTAGATACTACCTGACTTGGAACTCTTTGGCAGTGAAACTGACTTCCCTGTTTCTTTCACCTTCCAGCTCCCAAAGCTCCCCCATTTCCACCGTTGTCATGGGAACCGGACTTTGTACCTAGGGGATACCCAAACCTAGTTACCTGACTGACTAGATAGCACGGCTCCCGGTGACATGTATTGACTTCCTTCTGCTCCTTAGGAAACCAGAATTCTATTTTCCCTATGAAAATAGAATTGTGCCCACAGAACACTGAATTCTTATGTGAAAATATTTAGAGCAGTCTGGGACTGGCCCAGTTTAGCGCAGTCCTTTTGTCCCTATCCAAATTTTCACAAAAGAGTTAGATTGACCTTAATTGGAACAGAAAACTTCCACCTGGCCTTATGTAACCTCCCAGAAAGATGAGGAGAAATTATCAGCAGATTTAATATCTGTGCTTTTATGTTGGTGTTCTAATTTTTTTCCTTCAAGCTTTTAGGATTAATTTCCCTAGTTTATAGGCTGAATGGAAATGTCCCAAGATCCCTTTGGCTCCTCTGGATGAAATAATTAGCAGCACATGCTATCCAACACGCTTCTATACCTTGGCCCCTCATTAGTTTCAAATCTCAATTTAATTTCCAGGAGAAATAGTTCAGGGTTTCCTGAGACTTAGCAATCGAATCTGACCAACTGCAGGGGGTCTCATACTCAGACTGCTTTTTCCTGGTCCCCCGTCCACCTCTCACCCCACACCCCCCAACCAGATCTCTGTAAGATTCAGTTTTGCTGCCTCTGTGCTTGCAAATGGGACAGACCAGGAATTGTTTCCTGAAAACCAAATGCTTCTATTTGCTCTCTTCCTTACTGTTCCCGGAGTTTGCTTTGAAACCAGTAGCTGTCGGGAACAGGTTTTCTTAAGTCGATCTGTGGTAGTTTTTTTTTTTTTTTTTTTTTCCCAGTACGCGGGTCTCTCAGCGCTGCGGTCCCTCCCGTCGTGGAGCACAGGCTCCGGACGCGCAGGCCCAGCGGCCACGGCTCACGGGCCCAGCCGCTCCGCGGCACGCGGGATCCTCCCGGCACGGGGCCCGGTCCTGCGCCCCCTTTTTTTCCCAGTACGCGGGTCTCTCAGCGCTGCGGTCCCTCCCGTCGTGGAGCACAGGCTCCGGACGCGCAGGCCCAGCGGCCACGGCTCACGGGCCCAGCCGCTCCGTGGCACGCGGGATCCTCCCGGAACGGGGCACGAACCTGCGCCCCCTGCACCGGCAGGCGGACTCCCAACCACTGCGCCACCAGGGAAGCCCGATCTGTGGTAGATTGATGCAACCCTAGAATCAAGCGTCTGAGCTGTTAACTCAAAAAAAAAAAAAAAAAAAGGATGCTGATCTGTGCTGTTAGTTCATTTGATGGTAACTGTATGTAAACACCAGTTTTGTCCCCATTGCAGGATCTCTCATACTATTCCTCAAAACCTGAAGCCCACGGCTAGTTCTTTTTCGGTTTTAACTTTCATATGTGTGCTGTGGGTTTGACCAACCTTCAGGAACATGACTGGTTGGATCTCATCAAGGTGCTCTGAGTCCCATTTGTAGCACCAAGACAAGTAGTAGTAGATTTTAAAGAAGATGAAATGTTTGAAGACAAACTTGCAGTGAAATATCAGATTTTATTTTTTAATTTATTTTTTAAATTGAAGTATAGTTGATGTATAATATATAAGTTACAGCTGTACAATGTAGTGATTCACAACTTAAAGGTTATACTCCATTTATAGTTATTATTGTACAACATGGAGAATATAGAAAATATTTTGTAATAATTATGAATGAAGTTCAGATTTTAAAGACTACTTTGGTAAATTCAGGTATTATTCTTTTAGGACATGGGATAGGATGAAAAGGCATATTCTGTATATTCTGTTACTCTGAATAAAAGTTCTCAAAGTGTTTCCTTTGATGGTTCGTTGGCTTGGATGTTAGGTCAATTTAGGTTTTTTTTGTTTCAGTTAAAAAAATTTTTTTTAATTTATTTATTTAATAAATTTTGGGTTGGGTTGGGTCTTTGTTGGGTCTTCGTTGCTGCGTGCAGGCTTTCTCTAGTTGTAGCGAGTGGGGGCTGCTCTTCGTTGCGGTGTGCGGGCTTCTCATTGCGGTGGCTTCTCTTGTTGTGGAGCTCTAGGCGTGCGGGCTTCAGTAGTTGTGGCTCGTGGGCTCAGTAGTTGTGGCTCATCGGCTCTAGAGCGCAGGCTCAGTAGCTGTGGTGCACAGGCTTAGTTGCTCCGTGGAATGTGGGATCTTCCTGGACCGGGGCTCGAACCCGTGTCCCCTGCATTGGCAGGCAGATTCTTAACCACTGCGCCACCAGGGAAGCCCCCAATTTAGGTTTTAATCCATGACCTTGGACAAATTATTTAATCTCTTTGATACTTATTTTTCTCCTCTGTAAAATGGGTGTAATAATACCATAACTAAAAGGTTGAAATGAGCAGGAAATGAAAAAGCTATTTAAAATACAGAGTTTCACACACAAATATCAGTAACCACTCTTCTATACCCCCAATTCCCTCCATCTCATGTCTTCCTTCCAGAAAAACAAATACTTTTAATGGGTAGGTTCTAGGCAAACTTTATCCTAAGTTACACGTTCAATTCTGTGACATCAGCTGTCTCCCAATATTATTCCAATTCATGTTTGTATAATGGCTTGAAGAGTTATAACAACTGTGCCTTTGCAGACAACCCTTATTATTAGATGGCTTGAGGCCAGAACTCAGATAACCTGGGCTGATTTCCCCTACATGTTTTATGTTTTCATCAACCATGCTGTCTTCATGAACATACTGACAGATCTTTCTTTAAATTATTAAAAATGTGTTGTGATGGCTGTTTCCAGATGGTGTTAAGATAACTGACTTTTCCTCTCAGCCTACAAAAAAAAAAAAAAAAAAAATGAACATTTTGAGATGTTAAGAAGCCATGAGGAAGAAACAGCACATCAGGAGGACAAGATATAAGGAATGGTCTTACACTGCCTTGCAAAATGCTGAAAGGAAACTAGCCATCTGTCATGTCTGGGAAAGTAGTAACACATCTAAAGTGCAGTGCTTTGTGTGTACAGTTCACATGGAAATGGGGAGGCAAATTGGGTGAGACGTCTCTGCTTAGTACTACTTCTGGAAATTTCTTTGGCATCATTGATCAAATAGAGTTGTTGTTTTTCTTCTTTCCTCCTGGCGTTTGAGGCCCTTGATAACTGTGTACCTTGCCAGGCAGAGGTCCTGTGGAAAAAAGCATAAATTTTAGTGTCTGAGAGAAATAAATTGGATTCTGAGATTTACCTCTTATCAACAATGCCCAACTGGGCAAGGACCTTGGCCTCACTAAGCCCCAGTTTCCTCATGGCTGAATTTTTCCTATATGTTTGTATTGAGAGATGATGAGATAAGGTAGATATAAACTTAGCATACAGTATGCTAGTAAATGTTAGTTCAAAATCAAGGCTCGTATTTCAAAATGTGGCCACTTTTGTTTTAGGCACTTAAGTCCTCTTTACCATTCCCTGCATATATTGAGTTTCTGGTTTTTGGGGTTTTTTTGCTTCCCAGCTGATCACTTACTGGAACTGGTTTTTCTTACCCAGGCCAGTGTCTTTGATCTGTATTCATCACTTCATTTGAAATCTGGTTCAACAGTTAACTCCTTCAAAAAGCTTTCCCTCACCAACTGTGTTTTATGACCCATCACTTGCTCATAGTTCTGTTCACACTTCAGTATATAGTATGAACTGTGTAACACTTTTGCCTTCTTCCTACTTATAATTATTTGACACACACCTATTTTCTCTTTCCTTATAGATAATACGAATTCTAAAGGCAGGGATTATGTTCAAATGTTATATTAATCAAAGGAATAATAGGACTGGGACCACACTGATCACATAATAGGCCACTTTGTAATGCCTGTTGAAGCGAATTTACTTGATTTTATGTTTAAAATGACGACAGAATTACTTGTTGGTCTTGTCCTTATATTGCTTGGTTCACAAGTAACTTTATTGCTTACTTTAGATATTAGCTGAGAATGGAGGATCTTGATTAAAAATTGCCATTATTATACATTAAAGCCAGCAAAGCAATTATTTCTCAAATATCAGGCTTATTTGTGAACTGTAGTTTGGCTTATTGAAGCTGAAAGAGCTGAAAGTGGGATGTGGATACTCCAGAAGTTTGAACAAGCTCTTGGTCCACCGATTTGCCAAAAAAAAAAAAAAAGACATGGCTTTAGGATTAAACGCCTGTGCTCTATTCTTGCCTGGTAACCTGTGGGTTATGATGCAAACTGGAGGATGCTAACTTGGTGGAATATCCCCAAATGAACAAAGTAATTCAGGGGTGATATCACACCTGGCTTTCAGTTCACATGGTAACTCAAGTCCTTTTCCCTCCACATATTATTCTCCAGTGCCCCTTTTCATCTTTGGTTTTCTGCAATCCTGAATCAGTGATCACCCCAGAAATGGAAAAAAAGAGAGACATATCAGGTTCCCTTTGGGTTCAGGAAAAAGAAAATTATGACACAACTATCTTAATAAGAAAGATTTATAAAGTCATATAATAAAATGTCCTGTGATAGGGAAATGCAGCTTTGATGAATTCTGCTCAGAGATGCTCTTCATGGGTTTGGGTTCCTTCTGGCTCTGCTCTATCACCCTCAGCTTATTAGCTTTGTCCCATTTGAAAGATGGCTGTGGCAGCGTCAGACGTCACAGACAGACACGTCACCATGCTGCAGAAAGGGCCTTTGCAGAATGGTTCTTTTTAGTGACAAACCTTTCCTTGAAACCTTTCCCTTTTCAGACTTTTCTTACATCTCATTGGTGAGAAATGGGTCACATGACCTTTTTCAAACCAGTCACTCTCAAGGAGAAAAAGGGTTACCACGACGGAGTAGGAATAATCAGTATTCATCCCCTTTGAGTCACATGTTGGAGGAATGCATAGTTGAACAAACTAAGGGCAGGCTGGCATGGAAGGGTGGTGGATGGGTGGGTACCTGGGTAAGGCAATCGATAAAGGACAGTATCTGTCCTACAGATCACTGTACCATGTAAGGGGCTTATAGAATTTTTATTTTTTATTTATTTATTTTTTTTTTGCGGTACGCGGGCCTCTCACTGTTGTGGCCTCTCCCGTTGCGGAGCACAGGCTCCGGACGCGCAGGCTCAGCGGCCATGGCTCACGGGCCCAGCTGCTCCGCGGCACGTGGGATCCTCCCGGACCGGGGCACGAACCCGTGTCCCCTGCATCGGCAGGTGGACTCTCAACCACTGCGCCACCAGGCATTGCGATAAGGTATGAACAGTTCTGCTGAAAGATGACAAAGCTAATTGGCTTCTTGAAGTCAATTAATTGACCCTTCCTGAAATACTCAAGACTGTGTGTTTAGATGAGTGGATTCCAAATTCCATATTAGTTGATTGCCTCGGTCTCTCTCTTGTAAGACTATGATGTTGGTTCCCTGGGTCCTGTTACAGGAGGTGACATTAAATTCTTGCTATCTGGTCACTGCCAGAGCCTGTCGTGGTGAATCGATGTTCTTTCAAGTTTTTTGTTGGATTCCTACACTAACATGAACAACAGTAGCAGTACTACGTTAGACCTACTTTTAGACTTCAGTTTGATTTAACGCCAAATACTCCAAAAAAAATTAAAAAATGAAACCTAGAATTAGGGGAAATGAAGATAATCAGAAGTTTAGACCTCATATTGAGTTGTTTTTATTGGCTGGCATAATACATGGATTATGTTCCTCTTCATGGAACAAAATGTGATACCACATTTCTTTACAATTAAATTAAGGCTACAGAACAACAAAGACATTATGGTTCATATGATGCATTGGAAAGATATTGTTTGTGCTCCACTTGAGCAGAGGGTAGAATGCCTTTACTTTGTTGCTTTATGAAATGCCAGGTTGTCAGGGCAAATCCTATTAAGGGGTTTTAGTTCCTGCCTGATATTTTGCTTTCTTCTCTGCCAGCTGCCACTGCATTGGAGATGCCTCGGGATTGTTCAGCCCATGGTTGGACTTGATTTAGAAATTAAAACTACCAAATTGGGGAAATGTGTCCATTCATTCTTTCTCATCTATTTATCCATCCAATATCTATCATATCTTTAATAAGCTTATTATAATTGTCTGCTTACTTGTCATTTCCCTCCACTAGTCTGTAAGCATCTGGTGAAACTGGTTCCTAGGTATATCTTCAATGCCTGATATATTTACTGAATAAACAGTAAATATTTATTCAGTGTTTGAACTCTCAATGAGCTTCTAGTCTAGGAGAGAAGATAAGACATGTAAATTTAAAAAAAAATATGTTGGGTTGGGTGTGTGTCTGGGGGCCATAAGAGATTTATTGGAAGTTTGAAGATAGAGATCCTAAATAGTACACTCATTAATGTTTTTGGGGGAATTGATCTATCTACTTACCATCTATCTCTCCATCTACCTATCTAGTTACTTAGGTAGCACTTTAGTTCTTTATTCATAAGCCATAAACCAACCAAGCAGATCAATTGTTAAAGAAGTGTTTACAGATATAAATGTTGATTATGTGTATTTGGTGGTGTTTACTCCAACTTTTTGTTTAAAATGTAGGAGAACTACATGAGTTTCTTGTAGATAGAAAATAACTGGGTCTTGGTTTTCTATCCAGTTTAATAAACATTCTAATTTGAGTGTTTAGTCCATTCACATTCTACATTATTATTAACTTTGTTGCAGATGAGTCAGTCATCTTGCTGTTTGCTTCCAAATTGTCCCATATGTTTCTTTCTGTGTTCTTTTCCCTTCTTTTTTTGGGCGGGGGACTAATGGAATATTTTTATCTTCCATTTTATTTCCTCTGTTGGCTTTTATACTTAGAATTAGTGTTGTACCACCTCATTTATGGTACAACTATAAGAACTGTATTAGCGTTCTCCAGAGAAACCAAGCCTCATTTTATTGTGCTTCACAGATACTGCATTTTTTATAAATTGAAGGTCTGTGGCAACCATGTGTCAAGCAGCTCTACTGGTGCCATGTTGCCAACAGTATTTGCTCACTTCCTATCTCTGTGTCACATTTCGGTAATATTTAAAACTTTTTTATTATTATTATAGTTGTCATGGTGATCTATGATCAGTGGTAGTTGATGTTATTATTGCAAAAAGATTATGACCTGCTGAAGGCTCAGATGATGGCTAGCATTTTTTAGCAGTAAAGTATTTTTTAATTAAGGTGTGTACATTGTTTCTTCAGACGTAATGCTACTGTACACTTAGTAGATTACAATATAGTAAAAACATAACTTTTATATGCACTGGGAAAGCAAAAATATTTGTGGGACTCACTTTATTGCAATATTTTCTTTATTGTGATGGGCTGGAACTGAATCCACGGTATCTCCGAGGTGTGCCTGTGTATACATACATATGTATATATTTATGTCTACATATAAGTATATGTGTGTGTGTGTGTGTGTGTGTATATATCTATATAGAGAGACAGACAGACAAACAGGTAGAGGCAGGGAGAGAGAGACTGATTTATTATGAGGAATTGGCTAATGCAATTATGAAGGCTGAGAAGTCCCATGATGTGCCATCTATATCAGCTGGAGACCCAGGAAAGCCAGTGATGTAATTCCAGCCTGAGTCCAAAGGCCTGAGAACCAGCCGAGCCAGTGGTGTAAATCCCAGTCCAAGGGCAGGAGAAGACCGACGTCCCAGTTCAAACAGCAGTCGAGAAATGAAAAGAGGAAATTTCCTCCTTCCTTTGCCTTTTTTTTTGGTTCTGCTCAGGCCCCGAACGGACTGAATTATGCCCCCCCCACACTGCAAGGGGCAGTCTGTTTTTTTTTTTTTTTCCTGATTTTGAGTCACATTCTTCTGCTTTGCACATTTAGTATTTTTTTAATCATCTGATGACTGTTACAGATAATACATTGTAAGGAGCCTGGATTATATTCTCTCCCGTTAAAGCGTGTTGGGGTCTGTCCTAGCAGGCACACAACGCGCTAGAGGCTCTGCTTGGTCCTGTTGGATTGTGGCTTTGATGGGCAGTCGAGGGTAGTCCTCACTCTGCTGCTAGGGTTGGCAAAGTGTTCTTTAAAAGCCTGACGGTAAATATTTTAGGCATATGATTTATGTTGTCTCCATTGCAACTATTCAATTCTGCCATTGTAGCATGAAAGCAGTCATAAAAATATGTAACAAATAGGCATGACTGTGTTTTAGTAGAAGTTTATTAACAAAAATATGTGGTTAGTCCATGGGCCATAGTTTGCTGATCCCTGCTCTGAATCATGGGCTTTATATCTAAGGAATGGACCCACTGGTGTCCAGTTGCATGCCTGAGATGTTAGTAGTGTCTCTCTATTCTGGATGGGATCATAATCCAGTGTCTCCACGTACTATGTGACCTCTAGGATCTCCATTCCATTCTCAACCCTAAAGCAGCTTCTCTGTACAAGCCCTCATGGAATCTCCTCATGCACATTTGCAGCCCAGCCCCTGGCGAAGGTCTTGCAGAGAACCCTACACAGACCTCTCACACCACTTCTCACACCCTGCTGACCCATGTACTTCTGCCCTTTCCAGTACCCTGCCCTGAAATTGGCACTTGTGTTAGCATTCCTCAGCTTTGACCTCTGCTTCCTCAGCTCAGCAGGACCGCCATTCTCTTTGGGTTCTACCTGCCTCTGCCATGGTTGGGAAATGTACCCCAGCAGAGAGCCCAGGTGAACGTGGGGTTTACCTCATGCATTTCCCTTATCTCAGGAATCTCAATCCCAGGCCACCTATTTGCTAATGCCTGAAAACAAGTGCCTTATGTATTTTGGCCAATTTTATCATTGTTTACAGGGAAGAACAACTTCAATACCAGCTACTCCATCAGGGCTTGAAGCAGACGTCTCCTCTCATTGTTTAAAAAGCAAAAGGTGCATGAATGGCTATGTTATAAAAGAAACTGGGAAAACGAAACCCATTCAAATGGTATTTCACGTGGTTAAAGTAAGGAGGGCTCAGATCCAGCAGGGCTTGGGTGTGGCTCCTCTATCACATTCTGCAGTGATTACTGGAGACCTCTATACCTTCCCAGCCTGAAACAGATACTCTTATGGGAGTTGATATCTTTTCAGCATTTGAATAATGGCTCCTTGTCAGCAGCCAGTAGTCAACAAGAAATTCCAGAGGATTATAGTTGATTAAAACTCACCGCAAGAATTTACTTCTGTAGACTGATTGACATCTCTCTACCTATTAATTCAACAAGGACAAAAAGTTCAAAGTGCTAGGCCCTGTGCTAGGTGCTAAGAATATGAAAGAGAAGAAGACACAGCCCCTCAAAGACCTCATCACCTAAGACAACAGACATGTAAAAAGAGTATCCTAACAGTGCGAAAAACCCTATAACGGAGGCGAGATTGAGTGAGGTGCACCTAGATTTATCCAGACAAGTTGGAAAATGCTTGAGCTAGGCCTTTGCTAGTTAGGGTCAATTTGTCACACAGCAGGTCCATGCATTTTAGGCAAATCAGAGCACCTGATAACATCCACCAGGTGGTGGAGGGAGAGCGTGTGCTTTATGCTTGAACTTAATAAGCAGATGGTAGGAGAAGAGGCTGGCCTGGCAGGTAGAACCCAGTTCATGAAATATCTTCCGGGACATAATAGGGAACTCACATTGTATCCTTAGGCAAAGAGAAGCCACTGAAGGATTGGGAAGAGCAGTGATATGATCAAAATTAGGATTTAGAAAGATCTAGGGGTAAATGGGAAAGGTGCAGTTGGGTGGGGGTGGTGAACCAGAGGGTGATAGTTGTGTAAACAAAGAGCAGTCCCTCGGCTCTGGCAGGGCCCAGCGGCAGTGAGGAGGGCTTAGGGCTGAGAAGTATTTCAGAAGGGAAATTTTTTTCTTTTGGTGATTTTAATGGGAATAAGAAGGAGGGAAGGATCTAGGATGATATTTTGGTTTGAGTAATTAGGTGAATGGCCATGATGTTTGCAAGGAAGAGGAAAAGATGAAAGAACAGGTCTTTGGGGGATGATGACTCATGGTGTCACTTATTGAACAAATATTTAGGGAATGCCTTCTGTGTGTCAGATGCTCTTCCAGGGAAGTGATGACCACGGCAGCAGAGATCCTGCACACATGGTTGGGGGAATAAAACATTTAAAGAAGGAATAAGAAATTTAGATATTGAAGACCAGAATGCAGGATCCAGTGAGTGATAGAGAATGGAAGTGAGAAAAGAGGAGCCTTTTAGATCAGAAAAATCCTCTTGAAGGATTCGCCATTTGAGCTGAGATATGTATGCTTATCAGACCTTAGATACGCCAAGATCAGAGAAGCATCTAGGAAGAGTGAACTGCAAGTGCGAAGCCCCTGTGGTTGAAATGAGCTGGGCAGTAAATGACCAGAAAGGCCCACATGCCTGGAGAGTAATGAGTGGGAGATGAAAACGGACCTTGTACAGCACGGTTGCAGAGGGTAAGGATTTGGATGTTTTTCAAACTGCAGACTTTCCCTTAGTATATACGTCATGGGGCCCTCATTTCCCTTGTTGTGGAGCAGCCTTCATCTCTAAAGCAGCAGCTTTACAGATCAGTGATTCGGAAGTGCTTGTCAGACACCTGACTGGAGATGTTTACCAGACGGTCAGATGTAGCCCTGGAACTCTGCAGAGATACAGAGACTGGAAAAGCATCAGTAGATGGGAGAGGTGTCGGCCAACAGCATACAGGCGACGGTTAATGCTGAGGGTATGGCTACATTTTCCTAGTGAAGAGTGTTAGAAGCAGAGGGTCTCCCACGAGCTGCCCCACACGTTCGCCGTGAAGACAGGCATTTTTAAGTGTTAAAGGGCGATGCAAGGTGGCGACATCATTCTTAGTTGCAACATAAGCAACCAGGCGCCTCTCTTTACACCTGGCTCGCTCCGCGCGTTTCAAAAAAGTGCACATCATCTCTAGGCGCTCTAGTTTGGTGAAAAGAGAGAGAAATGGGTTAATAGTGGAATCTTGGAGAACACAGAATTTTTTTATATTGGCCATGCTATGCATGATGATTAGGTGTAAAAAGTAAGCAATTACTACATTCTGCAATCTGTTTTACTCATGATTTTACTAAAATAATTAACATCTTATTCTACTATCTTACCCTGCCAAATCTAGCACCACTTCGGTAAGCAAAGTAGCTATTTGTGTGTTCTAGGAAGCTGCAGGCTGTGGTCTTAAACCTGTTGAGTACCTCTGCAGATACTGGTTCTTAACTCTTGTGAGCAGTGAGTTTAGGATGGATTACAACTGCCTCTGTTGTCTTTTAAGACTTTAGCCAAGTTGGTTAACTTCTGTGAAGCCATCTTCCATTTATCTTCAGTGTCTCAACTGTCTGGAGTACTAATCATCTGTTTGTGTCACTTATAGGAATCTCCTTCCTCGTGTAAAAATTATCAAAATCCCCCCAAATTAGATAATTTGGGTTTTGAAATTATTAAAAAAAATTGTAGATTATTAAAAAAAAAGTTCTGCTTAGTGCTGTCTTTCTATGTCTTTCTGCCAATTCAGTGATGCTTTAGTCTAAACTAAACAGTAAAGCCTATCTGCGAGCCCACTCACTTGGAAGGGCCTGGAAGGCAACCTGGTTTCTCCATCAGTCCTCTGACTGATTTCTTTCTGCAACTCATTCCATGCTTCTCACCCATTAAATTGATGTAACACACCAAATTAAATCAAGCTTTCCTGTCTTAAAACTTGCCTAGAATTCTGTGATGTTGATATTTTTGGTTTCTGTGTACTTTCGTGAAGACAGTGTCAAGTGGAATAAGTAGGACGTCAGTAAATAAACACCCTTAATAAAGGAGGGGGTATATTAAAAGTGACTATTTCAAACAGTGTTATGGACTAGAGAGATGGGTTCCTCAATCTTAAAATAAGAAGTGAGAGAATTAATGTAAGCATCTTGCCATCGGGGGTGGCAGATTCTGACAGAGAGAGCATGTCCAGGGTCCCTTCGTTGATATCCACAGCATCTTTCTGCAAGAAGCAGGCTGGGAGAGCAGTCTGTAGGAGATCTCGAGCTTTCCACTGGGAGTTCTGTTACGATTGGTTCCGGCGTTTAGGCAAATTCCAGTGGCCTCTCCGAGTCCCCAAGTCTGAGAACAGGATTCCTGTATGGACTTTGACTGCCTTTGGCTACAGCACACCCTTTGGCAGGTGCCCTCAGCAGTTGTCAGTGTCAGTTTCAGTGTGGAAATAAGTGACGTATCATCCACAGAACATTGGTGGTGGTGGTGGTGAGGGAGACTCTGATGAGACAGTTCGCTGCCACTTTAGAGGTTGAGAGTGGGCTTGGAGAGTGAGGAAGCTTGCTCTTTTTTTAAATGTTCCCTTTTAAAATAATAGCTTTTGGTGGGGGGGGCTGGAAGACAGAGGAAATAATATAGTGTAGGAGATCTCGAGCTTTCCACTGGGAGTTCTGTTACGATTGGTTCCGGCGTTTAGGCAAATTCCAGTGGCCTCTCCGAGTCCCCAAGTCTGAGAACAGGATTCCTGTATGGACTTTGACTGCCTTTGGCTACAGCACACCCTTTGGCAGGTGCCCTCAGCAGTTGTCAGTGTCAGTTTCAGTGTGGAAATAAGTGACGTATCATCCACAGAACATTGGTGGTGGTGGTGGTGAGGGAGACTCTGATGAGACAGTTCGCTGCCACTTTAGAGGTTGAGAGTGGGCTTGGAGAGTGAGGAAGCTTGCTCTTTTTTTAAATGTTCCCTTTTAAAATAATAGCTTTTGGGGGGGGGCGCTGGAAGACAGAGGAAATATTAAAGTACTGTGGAAAAAATCTCTAAGGCAAAATTCTGCTTTGAGCTCACCCAGTAGGTGATCAATGTTTGTTATTTCTGATACAGGGATTTGAACATGGGTAGGAATCACCTCTACAAGCCAAAGACTGCTTTTCTCTTTGAAAACCTGCACCTTCTCTGATAGATTCAATGTAGCTAAAAGTGTATCTGCATAGTAATGCCTTCTCTTAGCACACGATGTTGTAGGTAATGGGGGCTCCACCTGTAAAACCAACTGGCAGAAAGTTCAGGAAGGAAATATGATGGAACTCCTTACTGACTTCTGGACACTAGAGGCAGCCAGTGGAAAAGCCTTATTGGATCAGTGGAAGCTGGTTACCTGGGATTTTTAAATGATGTCTGTGAATTATAGAAATCCATTTCAGGGGTTTAACCCTAGATAAACAGTATTAACAAGGAAGAATCAAGTTGCTTTTATCTTTGAGGTGTGCTTTTATCTTTGGGAAGTCAGGGAGAAATGTCAAATGGCTAATTGCTAGTTTGTGACCTACAGATACAGATGATCCTAATATCATTTAAATCCAGGGTTGCAGACTTTTAGAACTAGAAGGTAAACTAGAGCCCATCAATTACTATTTTATATCTTTTAGCTTCTTGGAGGCAGTATGGGTGAGGTAAGAAAATGAGGATTTTGAAGATAAACAGAAGTAGATCTTCCTCATTGTACTTTCCCAGGGTAGTTCTGGACTTCCTTGTGAGGCTAATGGAGGACTGAGTCCATAAAATAGAAACTAGGTTGAGTTATGTCCTTTTAGATGTCCCCAAATTAATGTAGTGTTAGTCTGTGTTCTTTCAGTGGAGGAAGAGAAACAACTAGGAGCCTGAGAGGGCATCAAGAAATACACATGTATCCAATGACTCTTTTTCTTCTCTACCCTGCTGTCCTAGGCTTACAGGCTCGAGGTCTCCACAGCTGGGGACTTCCCAATCTTGACTGATGAGGCTTTCTAACTTGGTCCAGACTGCTGGCAAAAGTCATCATTTTCTCTATACCCTTGACAAAGGAGAGAGGAGTAGAGCGACACATATCTACAAGAGTCACAAAGTGTAGACGGAGGGCAGTAGTGGGGACAGGGTCTTCAGATTAGCCTGCAGCACCAGCATTTGTAGGATCAGGGCGATAGTACCACTTATCCAGTTTTTGTGGAGAGTCTAAAAAATGTTGCTCCCTTTGAAGTAATGTTGAAAAAAACTGCCTGGGATTGAACAGTTCCATTTTTGGCTCAGCCACTTTGAAAGACCTACAAATACAGGCTTTGCACACTGCACGCGACACACAACACGTACACACACACCACCCCTCTGTCACCAATGTCCAGTGCGTCCACCAATGTCACATGCAAATGGCTTTCCTCCCAGCCCTGCAAGCAGGCTTTGTCTTTGATCCTTGAGGTGAGTCGTCCTTGGATGTTCACTCACTGGAAAAAAATTTCAGGACCAGTGAGAATAGGCTGGTACAGGGGAGGATGTTGACAAGCCAGCCTGGATGGAAATGGGAGGCTGTGTGTTTTTCCTGGAGGGCTGGATGTGTGTTTAGAGAGAATTGGTCTTGGTTTTATTATCCCCACCAGAGAAGGGGTTTGGATTCTGAGCTTGACCAGCCTCGCTAGCTTCAAAGGACTGCATAATTGTCTTGAGACACTGGTGATTCCACCTCGTGATTGTATTTGGGATGAGCCTGAACAGCACCTGTTGAGAAGCTGGCTCTCTTGGGTGTGATGCTGGGGAAGCAGCCTCAGTGCGAGGCCTCCCCTTGCTTTGTGTTGGGATGTTTTGTGGCCCTTTGCCACCCTCTGTGGCTTGTGATGGTGTCAGTCCTCATCCAAGAAGCCTGCTTGAGCCAGCGGGATATTTGAGTAGGAAACCTTCAGGGAATTGCTTGGAGAAAGGTGTTTAATTGAAGGTAGATTGTTCTTGGAAGATGTATCCAGCAGTCTATTGGGGGAGACAGTGGAGGATGCTAAATACATCCCCATCATTCCTGCCACTGCACAGTCCTGTTTATGGGGGTTTAGGTCATACGAGGCTTGGCCAAGAAGGTGCCCCATGGGTGGAGTGGTACTCAGCTAGCCACACCTCTGGAATGCTGAGACGCCCCAAGGAGAGTGTGTGCGGAGAAGGCGCCACACCCTGAGTCAGCTGCCCTCCCCGCTGTGAGACAATCAGAGCCTCTAGAAATCAATCCTGCTTTCCCAGAGGTCTGCCACTACCATCCTGGGACATAGTGAAGAGGAAGATAAATATAAATGACATGTGGGAATGTTGTCCTGGGGAGTTGGAACCTTTATTCTCCTTAGATGTTTATCTTTAAAGAGCTCAAGTAGCTCAAATCTCATGGAACCTTGAACACACTGGCATGTGGGACTTGGGCAATAAAAGTGTTGGTTGTTTGGATGAGGATCCCATTAATTGCTCTGTAAATGAGATATGTTTCCAAAGTTCTCTCTCTCTCTCTCTCTCTCTCTCTCTCTCTCTCTCTCTCTCTCTCTTTCTTTCTTTCTCTTTTCACATGTAAACTGAGATACTTTGACAGAAGAATACTCATTTTACTTTCTGTCTCCTGGGGAATCAAATAAGGCTGAGAGGTAACATTTGTGAGGCACTTGTTATATGCTAGACACATGGTTAGCACTTTGCAGACAGTACATATCTTAATCTCTTTGCTAAGGCAAATGCTGCAGTTTTCTCCATTTGATAGCTGAGGAAATCGATAGACACTCAGATGTTCAGAGAGTTGCTCATGGTCACTCAGTTAATAACGGAATATATTTGTCAAAATAATCGAGGTTATGCCGTGGTCATCAGTAACCGTCAAAGCCCACCAAATAGCTTAAATTCCATGCCTTAAAGTAACAAACGTTTATTCCTCATGTATACCACAGACCCTTAGAATTACTCAGAGACCCAGACTGAAGGAGGCTTCACTGTCTTGAAATGTCATAATCTGGGACATTTCCTCCTGATTGCCATGACAGTGAAGGGGGCGCTGAAGAGTCTCTCAACAACAGTTTTATATTCACATCACTTCTGCTCACAGCACATTGGCCAAAACTAGTCACATGACCCTCCCTAGTGACAAGCAGGCGAGCTGGTCCTCGTCCCCAGGCCTTGATGAAGAGGTGAACCAAGATGGCTGAATAATAGAAGTTACTACGTCAGAGGCAGACCTTGAGCTCTTCACCACACTGTGATCCTGCCCTTCAGAGGATGATTTAAAGCTGGATAAGAGGATCAGAGTGGTTGTCTGGTGCTTCGTTACTCATTCCCTCCCATCCATCTTAACCTTCCCATGCCTGTCACTGGATCCCCAAGAGACCTCCTCTCAGGAGTCCTTGCCCTCTTCCCAAGCACGTGTGCTGTTCAGACCAATCCTCAGTGCCCTGTGGCCCATGTCTAACCTTGGGATTCAGGTGACCATCACCCACCCAGCTGGGAATCACTGAGTCACAGGCTGAGTTGCCGCTTGCATCGTTTGTGCTTGGAAACAAGATTTGTAGGGCAGAGTGTATATGCCTCCTACAGTTGTGGCAGGCTCCTGTGGCTCTGTGCATTCCTGCTGTAAAGCCTTGTGGAACTTATCTTTGACATCTCAGAGAAGCCTTTAACAAATGCCCCTATCTGTGGCTGACAGGGCTCAGTAGTTTTAGACGTGGAGGTCTCAGCTGTGGACATCTTGGCAGGAATCTCCATCATGTTTCTGGATATGGGATTTGAGGAATGTGTTCATTTGCCTTCCCATTTATAATTCACTGATTTATGGATTCATTTACTTTTTCAACTTGTCCTCCAGGTAAGATACAGTTTCAATGAGCTCAGAAGTGAACAGCATGAGAGGCTAAGAAGAGTCCAAATGTAGAAGCCATTTGCAAATGTTCCTTTTGGATAAAACTCTCCTCCTTCTAGGACAAGTAGAGAAAGAGAGAGAGAGAGAGAGAGAGAGAGAGAGAGAAGTCAACATTATACCCATGGGAGAAGAACAATCAACGCTAAGAAAGCAGAACTTTATCCTAAAAACTAAAAGAAAAGCATGCCTTTGAAAATTACCTTTTATAAGAAGTAGAATTAAAAATAAACAAATAAAACCAGCTTTTGTTCCATCAGTCTTTTCATTCCAACCTGTTCTCTCCTCCTGGTTTTTTCCTTTTTGTTTCATAGAATCCAAGTCATTTTTGTATCTTTTGAGTAAAACAAAGTAAATGAACAGAGGATATAAAGGAAGGATATGAAGAAAAATAGAATTACTGCAAAGAAACAGAACATGTAGTGTTAAAAAATGTCTGTCCTGGACATGGTAAGTAGTAGACTTGATGCTGTAGGAAATAGGGTCAGTGACGTGGAACAAACTTAAGAAACTCCCAGAATGAAGAAAAAGAGTGAGAGTGAGAAAAGCCAGAAAGGGAAATGACTGATATGGAGGAGAGAGAACAAAGACCCATTAAAGAATTGCAGTGTTTCTAGAAGGAAATGAAAGATCCATTCACAAATGATTATTGATGTAAAAATCACCCATGAAAATGCTAGTAAACTGTGCTCCTAGATCATCAATTGTGAGTTAATAGCGTTCTTGAAATTTTCAATTCAAATAAGACATTAAGAATGTTTTTGATACTAATTAGGATAAATACTAAAGAAAATTTCCTAAAAAGGGACCAAATAAGATTTGAATAGATAGTTCTGAAGGTCAGAAGATCAGATGGTATAAAGATATACATCCTTCTGATATTATATTATGATTTAAATAATTTTAATAAAAATCCTAATAATATGGGCTAAAAGACCCTTGAAAAAGTGAATGTAGCATTTATCTGGAAGCAGGAATGGTACAAGTAGCCAAGAGATTTTTTTTAAGAGCTATTAGAATAGACGGTAATCACAACAGCCTGGTGGTTGTAGAAGAACTGATAGGCAGAGAGGAGGCGCAGAGGAGATGTCCCAGCATTATTTAGTGATTCTTTCTCCTATAATCTTAAATGCCAAATTTAATCATAAACTCACTCTTCTATATATACCAAAGTCTATTTTGGGGATAAGTGGTTAACTATTTGAAATATAGTTGGCATGATTTCTTAAAGCATACACCACAATCTAAAGACCAAAAGGACTAGATCGTCAAAGGCACAAAAAGAAGCCAAAATAAAATAGAGATGGATAGATCTCTGATCTAGAGCTTGGTTTGTTTGTCTGTGTATAATGAGATGGGGAAAATTTTATTCACCACAGTTCCACTTACGAGTGGAACTCATTTGTTGGAGAAAGTTCATGAAGCAGGAAGGGAGGCAGTAAAGGGGGCTGGGTAATAAACACTGCTCTGTGGGGGACAAGAGAATTTCCTCGACAACAAGGCAGGGAGACCGGAGACCCAGAGAGAAGCAAAAGGAAACAAAGCCAAGGAAGACATCATGATGTATGTGGAGGGGAAGATAAAAGGAGTGCCTAGGAGGAGCAAGCTGTTGAACTGTTACCAACTTCCAAACCAGAGTTTGGGTGGGTTTTTGGCGGTCTCTACAGGGCAGGAGGTGCCTATCAAGTATCTGCGTTATGCGTATAAAAGGAATGAAGGAAATCTCAAAGAGGAGCAATGGAGGATTTCCTAACATAATATTAGACATATTTTTACACCAGGAGCCTGCAAACTACAACCCATGAACCAAATCTGGCCACGTCGTAAGTTTATGTAACATCTATCCCTGTTTTCTGGCTACCACAGCAGCTCTGAGTAGTTGCCGCAGAGAACATACGACCCACAAAGTCTAAAATATTTACTCTCTGCCACTTTATAGAAAAAAATTTGCTAATCTAGCTCTACATGAAAAAAAAAGAAACCCACGATTAAAAAGGCAAATTGAGAAAAAAAAAAGGCCCTTGACACAAATATGCCAAAGCAAAAATAATACTGTAAGTACACAAAAGGGCCTTCCAAATTTATTGAAAAACTCCCAGTTGACAGCAGACATAGGACATGGGTAGGCAGTTCAATGAAGGAGAATACAGAAGTATCAACATATGAAAAAATGGAAGTTCAGCCTCACTAGGTGAGCAATCGAAGAACAGCAAAATTAACCACGATCATGTCACAGGGTTTGGAGTAAGGATGTCATGATGTGGACGGCTTCATGTACTGTTGGTTGGGGGTGACGCTGTAAAGTGATTTAGTACTGTACATTAGAACCTTAAAAAAACAAGCACAGGTTACACCCTTAGACCCAGAAATTCCACCTCTGAGATGTGATCTTGAGAAACTGTTTGCAGATACAAATACATAAAGGTGAGAATAGTCCCTGAAGTAATAATATTCCTGGCTCTGCTTCTTACTAGCTGGGATGATTTTGTGCAGGCCACCAAACCTCACTAAGCCTCAGTTTCTTCATCTGTAAAATGGGAATTAAAAATAGTACCCAACTAATTGTATGGCTGCTGTGACAATTCAACGTGAGGGTACGTGTAAATTTGTATAAAGACCATTACATAGTAATAACATGTATCAAATCCCAAGTACTTTTTAAAAGTGAAATAATGACATAGTTAAATTAACACTGGTATGAGCTTACAAAGGAATATTATCAGCCATTGAGTTAATGAGTTTAAGGCATATTCATGTAGAAAAAGTTCATAGGGAAAAGAATATGCAATATCATTCCAACGATGACAGGAAATACATAAATATATGCATATGCACATAAAGGGACTGGAAATAAATGTATCAAATACTAAGAATACTCTGACTGGAAGGAGTAAGATTGGCTTTATTCCTGTTTTTAAAAATTGTTTTAGATACTATTTTTCATAATCAACCGACAAACTTAACATTTTCTAATATAAATTAGAATCGGTAAGGAATACCTAGAAAATTGCATATGTTGAGGTAAGACAAAAATACAAACACATGTTGACTCTTTTAACTAGGAAAGAGTTGATGAGAAAAGCAAGGTCGGGGGAAACGAGTCTCTAGTCCAAGGTCAAGCCAGTCTCCTGTGTGTAAGGTCTGTATGAGGAGTGAAAAAGATGGGAGGTGGGGTCTTTGTTGATCCTAATTCTCTCATGTTACAAACTTCTCATCCTCTGTTTCAGAAACCAGGGGTCCCCAGCCTACTCCCCTCTTTATCCCCACCAGAGCCCTTCCATTCCTCCGGTGTCTCCCCAGGCACATTTACCTGTCTCCTCCTGTGTTCCCTTATCCCACTCCTTCGCCCGAGCACACCTTGAGCCTAGTGCATCCTTCACTCTGGCTCACCAGCCTCCCCCCATTTCATCAGTGGGACACATCCTCCAGTCTCAGCCCTCCCAGGCCGACTTGCCGAATTAACTTGGAATGAGCTTTCTGTCTACTAAACATCCACCACACTCTTCCTATGGATTACCACTGAGCTGCGGTGATAAATTATTTTACTTTATGTACACTTAGGATTGCATGGACTCTTCTGGAGTTCAATAGCTCAGTTCACATCACTGAAGTCTGCAAAAGTCTTCAAATTAAAATTAATCTCCTCACCCGCACCAGCAAGGCCTTCGTGATCTGGCCCTTGCTAATCTTTCTGGATTCCTTCTGGCCTTTCAGAGACATCAAGCCTGAGCACTTTTGTTCCTTCTTCTTGGAACGCTCCTTCCTTTCCATCTGCTCTTCACATGGCCCCTTCTTAAAGGGCCTTTCTCTGTTCCCCCAGCGTGGCTGTGGTATCGGAACAGCACGAAAACATTGACTAGCTTAAGCTGGTTTTGCCTCCTTAAATGCGTTGTTGATTAATCAAACCTTGAGTTGTTTTACAGGGGCAGCACCGTACATGTGTAAGATAGAAACCCCCATCTCCAGGATGACCCCGGAACCAAAATCTTCAGCTTAAGGAACCCACGGAATAGAAATGCTGCCACCGTAGCTTTTGACTAAGGGAGAAGTTGTTCAATAAGGAAAATCTGGCTTCCAGCAGGCTGAGAGTAGCTTGATTACTGGATTTGACACTAGTCAATCAATCAGCTTCAGCCCCCCTAACCTCTTAAATTTCACCGTGAACCCTGGATCGGGGAGACAGATTTGGGAGCCTTGCCTCCTGTCTCCTTGCTGGCCCACCTCGCAATAAAGCTCTTTTCTCAAAAGCTGCTGCCATAGTATTGGCTTCTGTGCCTGTGAGGCAGTGAGCCCTTGCTCTTAACAGTACCTCCCCAGTCAACCCAATTTTCTCTTCCCTAGAGCACTTCATTATGTTATTCTTATTCTTATTTCCATGTTTACTTTCTGTCTGCTCCCATTAGGATATAAACTCCTTGAGGGAGAGGCTCTGTCTGCCTTATGTCCTCTGCCCAAGGACCCAGCCCGGAGTAGCACTTAATAAATGTTCACTGACTGACTGATCGTCATTATTTCTAATGACTTCAGTTTCCCTGAAGAAGTAATTCCACATAAACAGGGGAACAGCTAGCACTGAAAAATTAAACACATTTAATAATATACCAAAAATATTTTTCTAGGTACTGTTGCAGTGCCATTCACAGCCTGGGATAAAAAGGTGTCACCATAGCATTGAAAATGGGAGAAAGGAAACAGAGTCTTGACAGCTTGACTAGACCGTTGGGATCATTGGATCCTGCCCTTGTCACTTCACAGAGGAGAAACCAAGGCCCAGAAAAGGCCCCACAGATGACTGAGCAGAGCCAGACCAGGGGCCAAGCTGATGGCAGAGCTTTTACCTCAAGAACCCACACCAGTTCCAGAGCCTTCAGGAAGTCCTTCCCGTCTGCTCACTTTTTCCTACTTCTGGTGGGTCCGGGAGGGTTCAGGGCGTGGGTGAAAAGAAGTCTCTGCAGGCTTCTGTTCCTGTTCTGGGGACTGGGGCCCCAACAAGAGTCATCTCTACCCCCAGTAAGAAGGTTTATTGGGCAAGTAAACACAACAGAGGGGAATGCCTGCCCTGGGCCTGGCCAAGAATTTGGCTTTCTGCCTCCTAGAAATTGGTTTCACCTAAGCCAAGACACGAGTTATCAGATGGGAATGGCATTCCGTGTTCCCAGGCTTGGATCACCAGAAGCCTAGAGGTGAAGGTCTTTGGGACATATTTCCCTTACTAAAGCATCATGGCATCCTTCCGACATGAAAGTGTGGAAGGAAGGACTGTGTTATGGAGACCCGGTGAACTAATCTTTCCATAGCCCAACAGTGGACGTGAGGATGTGGATGTGTGAACACTAACAACACTTCAGTCAAGAAATATGTTCAGTGAGGAGCCTCCCAGACGCCATCCGTGGGACATGGAGGGAACAGTCTGAAGAAACTGCAAAGAGGTGAATTATTTGTGAACAGAAAGCGGGAACCAGTTTGTGTCACTGCTGCTGAGGACAGAATAAAAACGAGCGGGCTTGAGAGGATCAGAAGGAAATACCGGAGGAGGGAGACTGTAGAGCCTCTGTGTCTCATTGTAGACTTTTAAAACACGGTAATTTCTGCCACTTTAGGAACTATTTAAGTGTGGTCATTTTTGAAAGCAGAAGCCTAGTCCCCAGTTGGGGGATCAGGACCAATATGGATAATATCACTTAATCTGAGGCAGCCAAGCAGGGGTAAAGCAAGGAAATCAGTATTTATTGACTGTCTGTAATGTGCTACTCATTTTTCTTTTTTTTCTCTCTCATTTTAAAAATTAATTTTTATTGAAGTATAGTTGCTTTACAATGTTGTGTTAGTTTCTGTTGTACAGCAAAGTGAATCAGTTATACATATATCCCTTCTTTTCTGGATTTCCTTCCATTTAGGTCACCACAGATCCTTGCGTAGAGTTCCCTGTGCTATAGGGTAGGTTCTCATTAGTTATCTAAGTATTTTATACATAGTAGTGTATATACATCAAACCCAGTCATTTTTCAACCCTTTCACTCATTTAATCTTCCTATAACCACGCTGTGAGGTTGCTATTATTATCTCCTCTTTTCGAGGTAGGAAGATGGAGCTCAGAGAGAGAACGTACAACCGGGGAGAGGTGGGAAGCACATCAGGGCTTTGAACTCTTTTAATAAGTTAGGCTGAGAGCAAGGACAGTCCCCACCCTCAGAACCCATCCGTACAATTATGTTATGAAATAGAATATCTTCTTAAAAGGAAACAGTAAGCAAGGAGCCCTCCTCTGGTGTATAGTTTATCTGCCAAGTGCCTTTCCATGGTTCTGACTCACAGACTGCTTCCATGGCCCTTCAGGCAAAGAACTTGGAATTTTCCACATCCCCATCTCCACGGAGCCTTTTCCCGTGAGTTTCACAGATGGGGCCACGATAACCTGTAGCCGCTACTTGACTGTCCAAATTAGCATCACATCAGGATGACCTCTGCCCACGGGTACGTGGAGAAGTCTTGGCATGAGCTTGTTCAGGTCCAACCAACCTTTCCTTTTTGATGTTTGTGGTCCTGACCTCCTAGGGAAGCCCTGGGCTTTGTGGGTTTTTTTTTTTTCCTTACTAGTGGTGACTCGTTGAAGCTACATTTTGCCAATAAATATGAGTGAGGTCACTTGTGCACAGCTGTTACCCAATCTATATGCCCCACAGCTGGGCCCTGTCACATGGCACCAGCCTCAGTGGGGAACCACTGTTTAAAAAGATGGAGGGAATCAGAGAGGGGGCAGGTTCACTGATGTTGGTGCGAGCGTGGCAAAGGGAGACTCCGTTAAGTAGCCTGAGGGAATTAGGTAGAGAAATCCTCAGAGCCCTCATAGCCATTTTTTTTGTTTGGTGGTTCATGTACACAATACAGTAACACACGGACATGCTGACGATGTGACCAGTCATCCAAACTGAAGATTGTCGGGCTTCCCTGGTGGCGCAGTGGTTGAGAGTCCGCCTGCCGATGCAGGGGACACGGGTTCGTGCCCCGGTCCGGGAAGATCCCACATGCCGCGGAGCGGCTGGGCCCGTGAGCCATGGCCGCTGAGCCTGCGCGTCCGGAGCCTGTGCTCTGCAACGGGAGAGGCCACAGCAGTGAGAGGCCCACGTACCACAAAAAAAAAATGAATAAAAAAAAAAGTAAAAATAAAAAAACAAACTGAAGGTTGTCTATCTGTATTAGTTTCATGTGTCTGCTGTAACAGATGATCACAAATTTAGAGGCTTAAAACAACACAGATTTAGTATCTTACAGTCCTGAAAGTCAGAAGTATAAAAGGGGTCTTGCTGAGCTAACGTCAAGGTGCTGGCAGGCCTGAGTTCCTTCCTGAGTCTCTGCGGGAGAAGCCACTTCCTTGCTTCTTCCGACGTAGAGGTTGCCTGGGTTCCTCAGGTTATGGTCTTTCTCCATCTTGAAAGCCAGCAACGGTGGGATAAGTCTTCATGCTGCCACCTCTCTGACTTCAAATCGAGGCACCATGAAGGTTTGGACCAGGTAGAATGATCTTTTCAGTTTTATCTGTACTTGTTAGGGACTGAATGTTTATGTCCCCTCCTCCAAATTCATATGTTGAAATCTTAACCCCCGATATGATGCTATTAGGAGGTGGTGCCTTTGGGTGACAAATGGGTCATGAGGGTGGATCCCTCGTGAATGGGATTAGTGCCCTTATAAGAAGAGACACGGGAGAGCTGCTTCCTCTCTCTCTGCTCTCCTCCAGGTGAGGACAAAATGAGAAGACGAATGTCTATAAGCCAGGAAGTTGGCTCTCACCATATACACCATATCTGCTGGCACCTTGATTTTGGACTAACCAGCCTTCAGAACTGTGGGAAAGGACTTTGCTGCTTGTGCAGTGGTTAAGAATCTGCCTGCTGGGACTTCCCTGGTGGTGCAGTGGTTAAGAATCTGCCTGCCAATGCAGGGGACAAGGGTTTGAGCCCTGGTCTGGGAAGATCCCACATGCTGCAGAGCAGCTAAGCCCGTGTGCCACACTACTGAGCCTGTGCTCTAGAGCCCACGAGCCACAACTACTGAAGCCCATGCACCTAGAGCCCATGCTCCACAACAAGAGAAGCCACCGCAATGAGAAGCCCACGCACCGCAACGAAGAGTAGCCCCTGCTCGCCACAACTAGAGGAAGCCCACATGCAGTAACGAAGACCCAACACAGCCAAAAAAAAAACCAAAAAAACACCCCTTGATGAAGCTATATGTATCTGTTCTGATATAGCTGCTGGAGTCCTTGGATAGTAACTCTTAAGTTCTGGGGTCAGGTTCCTTTTTTGCCAGTAACTAAATATTTGGCCTAAAGAGTCCACTTAACTGCAGGCCCCAGCTTATTCATATTTGTAAATGGGCACGAATTCCATGGTCCTATCCTCTAGGACTGTTGTAAGGGTCCATGAGATAATGAAAAAGTGCTTTGCAGAGGATGTTACCTAAGCAAGCAGCTTCTGTGGCCTCACGGAGATCGGCGAAGAGAGAGGTCCATGCCCGCTCCCACCCACGGCACACCCACCCCACAACTCACCTCACCTCCTCCTTCCCCAAGCCCATGGGTTGCTCTCTTGCTGTAGATTATTTTCTTCTGGGCATTACATATTTGATTCGATTTACATACTTATCATACTGTAGTGTCTCGTAAGAAGGAGGAAATCAATCGGTCCAGAGCGGGCGCTCGATAAATATTTGATGAGTAATAAATGAGTAGGAGAAAGCAGAAAGAAGAAAAGGGAGGAATACGATAAGGAATGTGTGGCAGGTGGCAGTGTCCTTCCTCCCTGCCTCGAGTAGGGAGTAGGAGAAGCTTCGTTTTTACTCTTTGGGAGAGATTTCTTTACATTTATCTCCTGTTGGCGCCCTCTCTATCAGAGAGAAGGGGACGGTCTTGGGAACTTCGGCTTCCTCAGGCATAGGCCATGAGGACCAGGGGCCACCCTCATGCCGGTCCCTCATGGTGCAGAGGAAACCACCTTCCCTCTAATACCTTTGCCCCCCGGGGCTGCTTTGTTCAGAGAGCCCTGGTCTTTGGGGCATCAGCGAGTCAACGAAGCGCCGTGTGATGTCAGCTCCCTCACCGGCTGTCTTCTTGCTGCGCACTGGTATCCAGCTGGTAGTAGGTCCTGACCATAACATCTGACACCATGTGTAAGTGGGTGCAGGCATAACGCGTGGCTGGATGGCACAAAGGAAAGCTGAGGAAACCTGGAACACGTTTAAATGGCACAGCCTGAGAATTGTTGCTGGAGGTGGGTGGTCTTAGTACTTCAGGCCGCTCGGCAGTGCTGCGTGGAGTTTGGCTCTAACCTTGCTCTCCGCCCTTGCTGCCAGGCCGTGCTGGGTGAATCTGAGCAGCCTCCAAAGGAAAATGCTGAGTGCACAGATTGCAAATTGACCCGTGGTGGGACCTGTGAGCTGCCAGAGCCCCTCCGCTGCTCCTGCCTCCTTCTGAGAATGGAGAACCCTCAAGTAAGCACTCCGTGCCCCTTGCAACCGCTCTTCTTGGCTCCCTCCTGCGCTCCCTCCTCCAGGTCTTGCTGGAGCTGGGCAGCGGCTTCTGGCCGGGGAGAGAGAACGTCCTAAGAGTCAGGGCTCAGTGAGTAGCTGTTGCTTCACCCCCAGCCCCCGAGGGCTTGGAGAGCCGACCTGCTTTGTCCACAGGAAACTAGGGCTCGGGCCAGTGCAACGGAGTAGTTTGATGTGAATAAGCAAAAAAAAAAAGGCTTCCTTCATTTCTCCAGATTGGACTTGTTTGTAAAAAATCCCACCCCCCAACACTCCTCCCTTTGGGCAGCGCTGTTGTCCAGTGTCTGCCACTGCGTCAGAGGGGGAGGCCGAGGCTGGCTCCCCAAATCTAGACGTGGGGGCCTGGGGTCTCAGAGCAGCCAGCCCCGAAGTGAACCAGCCGCTGAAGTGGAAGCAGAGAGCAGGGCCAAGCCTGGACGTGGGGGAGCCGGGGGCCAGAGAGGGAGACTCTAGGCTCTCCTGCTCCAGCAGACACCCACAGGCTGAGCGAGGGAGCTTCCCTTCCAAACTCTGCAGCGTCTCCGAGGAGGAAAATGCTCTTGCAGACGTGCCAGGAAGGCAGCATTGGAAGCAGCTGCTGGCACGGGGCAGGGCGTGGGCTGGGGCCGTCTGCTCTCCCACCCTCTGGCTCACTGGGAACCCTGTGCCTCTCTGACATCATGGATGAAAATCAGGCCTGGCTTTCAAATATTGGGGCTGCCCCGCCCAGCTCAGCCCAGCCAGCTGGACCCTCCCAAAACGGGATCTCTTTTGTCAGCTGCCTTTTATAGAACTATAAAACCAAAAGTTCAAGTAAGAAGCCCTAGACCAGTCATCAGAAAAGGCAGGCTTTGCCTCCTGTACTCTTCCTGCCTTTTTCCTACTGCGGAGCTTCCCATCCGGCAGAGCTGCTTGGCTGCGGGCTTCCACCTCTCAGCCTCATAAAGATCCTACGACCCCAAAAGGCACCTTAACCTGCCTAGGAGGGGGTTCTGGTGGAATTCAGGGGAAGGAAGGGAAAAGGGGAGGCTAGGCTGCAGTGACTTGGGGCGAAGAAAGATATCCCTGTCTTGCAGTGAAATGGAACATAGAATTGAAAGAGGAAACTGAAAGAGGAAACATAGGACCACAGGCAGTGAGGGCGAGACTTTTGCCAAATAACTGTGACCTTTGTTATGTTGAACGACCTCTTCAGGCATTTGAATCCTTTGGCCAAAGAATAAGTGAATAGGATGGTGTGACACCAGATGACCTATGCTCAGTTACTGACTTTGGAAGGGAGGGAATATTAAACATTTAGAGCTTGAAAGAGGGGTTGAATTCCCACCTCCTTCGGGCAAGACCTGGGCCACAGTCGGCCCTAAATTAATAATGGCTTCAGAAAGAAGCAAATGGATGAAATTGGTTCTTTTTAACTTCTTAACAAAAAATTGGACTAAGATCAATCGATAAAGGTCTCTGTGACTAGAATGAGACGACTTCTGCAGTTGAGGAAGGGCCCATTCCTGTAGTCTAAGCGCATGAGACGAAAAATCAAAACCAAATGGAACTCACCCCAAGGTCCAAGATGGTGGTTGAGTCGGCACAGCTCCATCTGTGGGACCATCTTTTTCCTGGCCTTACCTTTTAAGCACATAGTTGAGCTGTAGCTTGAAGGCTTAATGTGAAGTGGAAGAAAAGGTGTCAGTAAAACCCTTCTTTGCTCACATTAGATCAGTTATCTTGACCTGATAAAGATACTTTTTTTTTTCAAGGGATAATGCATGGAACCTTTCTTCTCTTGGCCTTGAGACATTAGCATGTACATTGGGTATTAACATTCCTGTGGGTCTTTCAGATTATATCAGGCTGTTATATAACTGGCATTATAAGATTGGAAAGGATCTTAAAGATAAGACCTAGGTCAAAGTCTTTAATTTATGAATGAGGTTGAGGGAGGTTAAATGACTTATGCTTCGTGTTTATGACTTATGCTTCGTATTTACCATCAGTCAAATATTATTATTACTATTGCTCTTCTTATTCTTGCTGTTGTTATTCTAACTTAGCACCTACACACACTTAGCATTGTTCTGTACCCTGGGGAGTCACTGGTGAACAAAAATGGACAATATTCTTGTTTTATGAAGTCTGCAGACTAGTTGGGGAAACTTCACATTAAACAAAGTGAATAATGTGAAGATGGTACTTTTTCAGAAAATGCTGAAGAAAATAGTGAAGGAGGTGATGGTATTTTAGGTATGATGGCCAGGGAGGGCCTCTCTAAGCAGGTGGCCTCTGAGATGATCTCTCTGTGATGAGACAGCCAGCCACGAGAAGATCCAAGACAAGAGTTTCCAGGCAGTGGGATGGCAAGTGCAAAGGCCCTGATGCTGGGACAATCTAGGTATTTTTTGGAGACAGAGGTAGAGCACTGAAGCTGAAATATAGTAAGCAGAGTGAACAGGGAGAGGAGCAGTATAAGACCCACTGCCTACCACCAGCCCACCCACAGCTGTCTATAAGGAAGTCCCACCAACCTTTGTGTAGTTCTGGGATTAATGTGTCCTTGGTGATCCTACCACTCCCCTGTTGTGATACCACCAATCTTGTCCTATAAACTCAGAGAGCAACCCCAGGAAGAAGGCTGCTGACCCACCCAAGAAACCGTCCAAATTCCTTCCATCATGCATCCCATTGCAGTTTACCATCAAAAGTCCACGCCTATAAGAACATCCACTGTCACTCAGACTCAGACCTTGTTATGGGTTGAAATGTGTCTCCCCCAAAAGATATGATGTTCAAACCCTCAGTACCTCGGGATGTGACCTTATTTGGAAATAGGGTTTTGTAGATTTAATCAAGTTAAGATGAAGTTATTAGGATGAGTGTTAATTCAATACAACCGGTATCTTTCTTTTTTTTTTCTTCCTTTTTTCTTTTTTGGCTGCGTCGGGTCTACATTGCTGCACGCAGGCTTTCTCTAGTTGCGCCAAGCGGGGGCTACTCTTCGTTGAGGTGCGCGGGCTTCTCATTGTGGTGGCTTCTCCTATTGCGGAGCATGGGCTCTAGGTGCTCAGGCTTCAGTGGTTGTGGTGCACGAGCTTAGTTGCTCCGCGGCATGTGGGATCTTCCCAGACCACGGCTCGAACCCATGTCCCCTGCATTGGCAGGCGGATTCTTAACCGCTGCGCCACCAGGGAGGCCCACCGGTATCTTTCAAAAAAACGGATAAATTCGAACAGTCCCTCAAAATCCTTGTACTGTGCTCTGTAACTGCAGGTCTCTCGTTGTCAAAATACCCCATATCCTTACCCTTTTCTAAGAACGTTCCCTTTGAATGCTTGATGCAATTGAAACCAGCCTCCTCTCGACGTCATGGCTTCCTTTTCAGCCTTCTCCAGTAGCGGCTCTTCATTCCTCCCCACGGACACAGGGCCTAGAAGGGGCTTTAGTGTCTGACTTGCTCCACATTCCAAGCTCCAGATGTTTCTCCGTCGTCTCCGTCACTCTCTCCGTCCTTGCTCCTTTGATGCCCATTGCAGCAGACGATGTGCCCTTAGCCCCCCTCCATTGGTGAACTCACCACTGCCACTCTCTCATCAGCCCCTCACCTGCAGGAAGCTTTGCACCTGGCTCACCTTTACCTACCATACTTGGTGCTTTCAATCATCATGTAGCTAAGCTTTCACTACTCAGGTCTCTAGGGTTTGGGGTTTATTCTCTTCCAATGATCTCGTCCTCTCTGCCTCCTCAGCCCCTCCCTCCGGGGCCACACCCAGCCAGTCAGTAAATCCTCTTTTTCCCAAATCTCATTTTTAAGGATTCGCTTTCCAGCCACCACCTGCTATCTTCCAACCGATTCCCTCTCCTACCCTGACCTCAGCAATTCGTTGACCCTACCGAGACCTTGAACCCACGGACTCTTCCATCTGGCACAGTTCCTTCAATCTTTTGTGCCCTTCATTCCCTTCTTTCCATCTTTATCATCACTGCCTTGCATAAACTCTCAACTCCCATCTTTCCCTCCAGCCTATTGACCCAAAAATCTCCTACTCTGCTTCCACCCAGCTGTCCAGCGACTCTGAGCCTGCACCAGAGCGTTTGAATATGGCAGGAGGGAAACATAAAGCAGAGCTGTCACGTGTTCATTTTTGACCACAGGCCTCACCTGGGCCCTCAGCACTGCTTGGCAACCATGCTCCATTCTCCCGGTCACATCCCAAATCCCACTCTCCAAGGCCACGATTTCACATCTCCTCTCTTCTTGCAGCCACCCCTCACTCTCAGTTGATGAACTCATCTTTTATTCACTGAGAAAGAGAAGCAGGTAGAAGAGAACTTCCTCATCCATCTCCAAATGGGTCGCCTGCCACTTCCTTTAGTACTCACGGATTCTGCTTTCCCTGCAGACCGTCACCTGCTCCCCTCGGAGACTTGCTCTGTTGCTGGGGCACCAGATGCCATCTTGAATTACCTACAAAGAGACTTCTCTCCAGGATGATCTATCCGTCCCTCAATATTGTCTTTACTCTCCAGTGTCTCATCCACATCAGCCTGTAAATGCTTCGGCGTATCTCCCGTTCTAGATAATCTCCACCTTCCTTGGTAACCTCTTCGAGCTGTGGTTTTGTCGTCTTTTGTCGTATAGCAAAAAACTCCTTGAAATTGTTACCTATACTCCACTTCTTTATCTTCACCTTATAAATTCTTCTCAATCCTCTCCCACAAGCCTTTTGTCCCCGTTTTCCTGCTCTTGTCTCAGCCCTTGGCTGCATTTAAAGATGAATTCTCAGTCCTCATCTGGAGATTATAGCAGCATTTGGAATAGCAGTCTTTCTTCACTTGGCTTCTTGGATATTATACTCTGCTTTTCCTGTTTCCTCAGTTGATTCTTTTTTTTTTTTAATCTCCTTTCCTTTGCCCCACCTCTTTTTTCCTACCCTCTAGATGCTTATTTGCTCTAGAGCTTAGCCCTTGGCCCTCTTGTATGTCTGTACCACCTTTGCAGAGCTCATCCAAGACCATGGCTTCCGATATCATCAATATGTGGATGATCTACAAATTTTTATCTTCAGACCCCATCTCTCCTTTGAATTCCAGACTTGCATATCCAACTGCCTACTAGACATTTCCACTCTGACATCTGATAGATATGTTTAATATAACATGTCCAAAATGGACACCTTGATCTTTCCCTCCCTCACTTTTCCCAAAATATGATCCTCTCACAGGTTTTCCCATCTCAATAAATGGTGTCACCATTCTCCAGCTGTTCATGAAGCCAGCATGATATAGGAGTCATCCTTGAACCCTTTCTTTTCCTCTTGTTGCGCACACAAATCCATCAGCATGTCTCTCTGCAGCTCATATTAATGGAAGGAACTAATCAATGCTATGAGAAAAATAAAAGGTGTAGGGATAGGATGTACCAGAAGGAGGGGAAGGATGGAAGTATTATTTGTTAGTCATGATCAAGGACAGACTCTCTAAGAAAGTGACAGTAAAGCAAAGACTTTCCTGAAATATAGGAAGGCCTGAGCTCCAGCAGGATCTGAGGAGAAAGCCTTCCAGCAGAGAAAAGAGCAAGCGTAAAGGTCATGAGGTGGTCAGGAACGTGTCATGTCTGAGGAGGAAGAGCTAGTTCAGAGCACCCAGAATAGACGGAGGAGTTATGACTGTAGACAGAGGCCAGACGATGAAGGCTCTTAGCCTGGGTGAGCCTGAAATTTGCATTTTAGTCTCATTGTTACGGGGAACAAGCAGCCAGTTTTGAGCAGGAGAGTATCATGATATGATTTATGTTTTATAGGTAACATTGGCTCCCTGGTGAATGGGTTGTAATCAACCAAGAGAAGATGCAGCGGGTCCAACTAGCAGCTCATTGCACTATTCCAGAGCAGGGGGTGGGCAAACTTCTTCTATAAAGAGCCATGCTAGGGACTTAATGTTCGTGTGACCCCACCCCCAAATTCATATACTGAAACCCGAATCTCCATTGTGATGATACTCAGAGATGGGGCCTTTGGGGAGTAATTAGGTCATGAGAGTGCAGCCCACATGATGGGATTAGTACCCTTATAAGAAGCGACACAGAATAGGGCTCTCTTCCCCCCTCTCTGTCATGTGAGAATGCAGTGAGAGGACAGCCATCTGTAAAGCAAGAAGGGGGTCTTCATCAACGATCTACCCCTGCTGGCATCCTGATCTTGGACTCCCTAGCTTCCAGAACCATGAGAAATACATGTTCATTGTTTAAGCCCCCTGTTCTATGGCATGCTTGTTACATAGCACCTTGAACTGACTAAAACAGGTACGATAGTATCTTAGATTCTGAGGGTCACTTGGGTCTCTGTTACAACTACTGAATTCTGCTGCTGCAGCGCTAATTCAGCCACAGATAACATTTGAATTAATTAACACTTATTAACAGTGCCTGGGCTGGATTTGGCTTGTGGGCCATAGTTTGCAGACCTTTCTTCTAAACTAGGCATGCATGGCAGTGCCTTGGCCTGGGCTTAAGCGTAAGCATTGTTTTAGCAGTAACTTTAGACAGCCTTGCTGCTACTGGATTAAATGTGGGAGCTGAGATCCACCTTTTAATCTTTCCACTTTGTCACACTGCTTGTGCGGGCATTTTTTTTTTTTTACTCATCATTCCTCAAACAGTGCTGTTTATATTCCTATTAGGGTGAACAGATAAAATAAGGTTGCCATCCACGAAAAAATAAGTACGGATTCCCCTTAGTGGAAAAGAAGAACTCCATTCAGAGGTCCCTGGTTTTCTGCTGAAATAAAATATTCTCCCCCAAACCAATCTTCTGTCTCCCTGGTACTCAGTAGCTCCCCAAAGGGCGGTGGTGGGGAGTGATGGTGGGAGTGGTCTTCTCGGATGGGGAGGAGTCTTTGACCCCTGAAATTGTTTAGAATCACCAGCGCAAGGCGCCAATGAAAAGCAGATCGACTGTCACTTGTTTTCTCTGTTGCCTTCAAATTCTCTACCTTCAGTTCAGCTTTTTACTGTCTGTATCCAAGGGCAGACACACCCACTGCCCCCCACGCCCATTGCTATATCATTGTCCTACCTGCCCCAAGGAAATGGTGAGGGCCTTGGTGACTAACACCTCTGCACATAAGCGGTGAGACACAGAAACTTAGTCCTAATTCTACCACAAGCTTTATGTGTGATGTTGGGAAAGAACTCCCGTTAGGAAAAAGAGGGAGAACAAGAGAGTGAAAAAAAAAAATAGCCATTTAAGGAATTACTTAGGTGGCAGTAAATACATGAATATCTAGCATTTTCCCAAGGACAGCAGCTCTGGGATAGAGAGTATCAAAACAAGCAGCAGGACGCTTCCTGCCCTCCTGAGCATGAACTGAAGGCACGGAGGGGCCCAGGAGGGCAGCCGGCGCCCCCAGCCGCTCTGCTCCCCCTTCTTGCGCCCGTCCGGGCCGCCATCCCCTCGCTGGGAACAGGCCGTGCTGGGCCAGGCTGCAGAGCATTCTCTGTGCAGTAATGAAGTGCACACTTAAAATGCTGGGCTGAGTGACAAGAACAGCATGAAGTAACCCTCTACCCACCCACTGAGAAAGCCGAGTGTGTCACACTCCTCTGTGTCATGCTTTTAAAAATATCTCCACTGACGATCCAAGTCTCAGGTTGGGTTTGAGGGGTGTTTAATGCCTAACTGTGCCAGGTGGAAAATGTTTTCATCAGAATCCCAAGGACCTGGGTGATGGACGTCTCCTGGCTTCTGCGTGGATGTGTGCACATGAAGGCGTGTTTCAGGAAAATGGGGGTGGGTGGCTCGCTCTTCCCTCATTTTTTCCCCTTTTTCTTCTTTCTTTTTAAATTACATCTTCCTGACAAAGAGGTGTGGTCCCTGACACTGCAGCCCAGACTCTCCTCCACCTCCAACCCACGAGGCGAAGGATACAGAGGGCTTCTCAGCACCCAGCATGATTCTCAGCATCAGTGGAAACATATGCCGAGGGGCCAGCAAGGAGAGGAGGATTCTTGTGAATGAGGGGTTTAGAAGCCAGGGGAATGTCTGGGGAGTGAGACGGGCTCTTCCAAAGGGTCCATCCCTTGGTTTCCCCCTACTTTGCTTCCTTGCTTAAGAAGAGCACAGCCAAGCTTAAGTCTACTGGAATTTTGTTTCAGAGTAGGGGGTTTCAAACAGCAGGGTGAGCCTTATAACCTCTTGGTGGTTTGTTCTTGTTTACTTTGGAATCTCTAGCACTTACCAGCAGGGCAGCTCTGGCAAACCGTCTAACCTTTAAGCCTAAATTTCCTGACTTGTAAAAGGGGATAATGATAGCACCTACGTCTTAAGGTGGCAGTGAAGAGTGAATGATGGCAAGCGCTCGGACAGGACTTGGCACAGAGCAGGCACTCAAGAGATGTTAGCCCTGCTTGCAGCTTCAGAGCTTTATGGGTCACCAACACATGGAAATAAAGCCTTTCACTTGAATATCACAGAGGAGAAATATATGTGAGGCTCCATGGGCTCTGGCCGCCCCCCCCCGCACTCTGACCTTGGACGCTAGCTCACTGCCCCGCTGACCTGGAATCTCTTCCTACACATCAAGCACCCAGACCTCTACGTTTGCTGTTTCTTCTGCCTGGGATTTTCCACTCCCAGATATCTTCGTGACCTCTCCATCACTATTTTGATGCTTGCTTGGATTTCATTTATTGGAGAGAGAATTTGTTCTTCAAACCATCTAAAATGGCACTCCTATCCCCCAGTCTCTATCCTTCTTCCCTGTGTTATTTGCCTTTTTACCACTACTTGCATGTTATATATTGACTTCATATATTTATTATCTAGTTCCCCTATGAGAATGGTAGACCCATGAAAGAAGAAGTTTTGCCTTTTGTTGCTGCTGTTCATTGCAGCATCTCTAACATCATAAACGGTGTGTGTCCAAAACACAAAAGGCGTACGCGCTAAATATCAATTAAATGAGTGAACACATAAAATGTACGTCTATATAATTCCCATTTAACAGAGGAAGACTGGCATAGTCACAGAGTCAATAAATTGCTGAATCAAAACTCATACCAGGATCTATTTGTCTCTCTGCTTTACCCCAATAATGAGGAATAATGAAAGCACTCAGGCAATCAAGAATATTCTGGGCCTTGGGGCTTTACCTTTATAACTTTCGACACGAGATAACTTTCAGCTTCAATCCGTGAAAGTCACATCTGACTCACTGCAATCTGTCCTATCCAGGGTATTCTCAGCCCATGTGAGAATATTTGATGGGAAATGTTACATGTGTGTCTATATATATATGGGAAACTTCAGGGTTGTTTTTTTTTTTTTCCTATTGATTCTTCTTGTGATTTATATACTTCCCCAAAGTCTCATGACTTTTACAAAAGCTCCCGGTCATAAAGATCTGATCCTGTTCCCCCAGACTTCCTGAAGTTCCCTCCTCTGAAATAGAAGCCCTCCTCTCTATGACTAGGTGTTTATACAATATACTTGACGCTACCGGGAAGGTATCTCTCTCATCCTGGCAATGTAGCATCCCCCAAGTTGCTTGCAGAAATATTTTCCCTGGCCTTTTAGGGTTTCTTTTTTATTTATTTATTTATTTATTTATTTTGGCCGCATTGGCTCTTCGTTGCTGCGCGCGGGCTTTCTCTAGCTGCGGCGAGCGGGGGCTACTCTTCGTTGCGGTGCGCGGGCTTCTCATCGCGGTGGCTTCTCTTGCCGCAGAGCACGGGCTCTAGGCGCGCAGGCTCAGTAGTTGTGGCTCGCTGGCTCTAGAGCGCAGGCTCGGTAGTTGTGGCACATGGGCTTAGTTGCTCTGTGGCATGTGGGATCTTCCCGGACCAGGGCTCGAACCCGTGTCCCCTGCATTGGCAGGCGGATTCTTTACCACTGCGCCACCAGGGAAGCCCCTAGGATTTCTGTGTAATGGAGCAAACCATGTCAGTCTTGGACACTGCATTTGAATGAACCTATGAAAGTTGTCAGGCAAGATATTGAGGGACCAGACAAGTGAATGAAGCCATCTGCTTAAAGTTCTGAAGACACCGAAGATTATTATCCTACTTCCCTTTTGTTTTTACTCAGTTTGAGGAAGCTGAGTTGGTTAAGTGTGAGTCTTACTACCATCACATACTGAAACATAAAACTCCAAGGCCATCGATGGAAAAACCCAACAGGAAATTGGCCCAATGCTCACCTGTCCAGAAGCCAATCCACACTTTTACTGTGGATAGCAGAGCTTAGCTGTGGTCCTTGCCAACAGCAAACCTAGCTTTGAAGGCGCACGATGTTTCCCATTCTCACATGTCCTAGCTCAGGGTCAGGGACACAAGAATATCTTATTATTTTATTTTATTTGTTTCAGTTCAGAAGAGGAGCTTGCCTCACTGCCCAGGGCCCAAGTGTTCTCTGGACTTTTGGGACCTAGAGAATTGAAGATGTATTTTTGTTCACTGTTGTGTTCCATTTTGGACATAGTAAGTCACGTTCTCTTTATATCTGGAACAGAAGCCTGATTGTTTTATATCTGGGCAATAGAACTTGTGATCCTAAAAATGACCAATGGGCATTTTCCTCTGCCAGTTAACTCAGATGTAGTAGGAAACTAGTTTAGTTCATATCTCTTCCTACTGTTGAAAGGGTTCAGAGTGTGTTGAGTTCAAGGAGAAAAAGCAGCAATCACAGCTCCAGACCCCAAAGATTCCAGTTAGGAACTCCCCTGAAGGCAAGTTTGTGCCACGGATTCTCTCCACCTTCATCCCTCTCCCAAATTTCCCCAGCCTGTTTGCACCATGGCATCTTGGCTGATGGTGCAAAGATCTCGCTCCGAAGAGGCCTCCCTCCAGTGACGTTGGCAGCCCAAGAGGCTGCCATCGGTGACATCAGACCTGTTGGCAGTAACCACGGTGGCGTTTCTGACATTATGCCAAGAGTTCTAGGAGCCAGGCCTGAGGGGGTAGTCCACATAACCATTCCTGCCCAAGCTGCCCTCTGCTGGGAAAGCCACCACTAAGTAACGGCCATCTGGTTAGACCATACCGGCTGTCCTGCCAGAAGCAGCCAGACGTCAGCACATTACTCCAGTCTGTGACCTCTCTCACGATATTAACGTGGGTTATTTATGCGTGGGCTGAGTTGGTCACCCTATCTGAGCCTCCTTCCTGTGCGCGGCTTAAGTTATTATATATAACTGCGTGACGATACCGTTAATTTGGGGTCTTGCCAAGTTCCAGACCTGTATGCTCTGCAGTGGGGTTCTGGGCCTGGTTCAACAATAACAATTTTTAAAAACACTCCAGTGTCTCATTTCTCTGTGTTTTCCTCGGGCTCTACGTAAGTATAGATATGAATATTCTCTTCATGGGGATTCACTAGCCTTCAGATCCTGCCAGCTGTCTCTGAACTACCCTCTCTCCTTCAATTAGAGAGGGGTGTCAAGTGAGTGCCTTTTTAAGACTCGGAAGAGAATTGGATGTCCTCATTTTTGATGGTGTTCTCCTTGCTCTTCTAAGTTGCATGTCGAAATGCCTTCTATCTAAAGCAGGTACTGGGCCAATTAGTTTACCCCATGAGGGAAAGAAAATTGGATGGATACAGAATGCAGAATCGTAAAAGCTGAATCCCAGGCCTAGCTCTGCCATCTGCATGTCATGGGCACTTCTTTCTACGTCTCAGACTGTTCTTTTCTACATTTCCACTCTATATGTCTTACGTATCGTGAGTGTTGATAATGAGCTCTGAAATGAATATATATTTTTAATAAAAACATTTAATAGGCCAGCTAATAACTAACCTTCATGCTGAATCTGCATTCTGTGAAATGTAAAATTAAAAAATGCTGAGTACAGGTAACTCTACCTTGGTCTATGATGCTGATGTTGTTAGCATTTGTCCTACTTACGTCGAAGGGACGTCACAAAGAGAAAGTGAGATACCGAAGCAGTTCTGAGTTGGTACATTTAAAAGGACTGTGTTGGTACATGAGATCATGTTTTTCATCTTCAAATTTTCCCTCTTACCTTCTCCTCCTTCCAACCAATAGCTAAGGGTCCAAAACTCCATTTCTGCAATATCTCACCCTTACCGTCCGATATCTAATCATTATTAGATTCTCTAATGGCTGTCAACTCAGATAGTACCACCTCCTAAAGGGTGGTTTGAAAATGCCTGCGGGCATTTCGGGGTGTTACAGTATGAGGGGCCATGGAGATACTAGTAGCTTTGAGCACTTAGTGGTTAGTGGTGCTGTTCGTTCAGCAATGTGCTGGCCAGTGCTTCACAGCAAAGAGTTACCCTGCGTCTTTCACTGAACATTTATATAAAACTTGCTAATATTGGAGCCTCGAAGCTAATTCTATCTCACATGTAAGTACAGTTCTTTATGTTTTTTAACATTCTACGAATATCCCAGAAATGCAACTTTCACGTACATTTTTAAAAGATTATATTGCACGTTATTCGAAAATTCCCCAGGAGTTGTTTGTCATTTTAGAGGTATCACATCAAAAATGGAAGCGCCATCATGGTACTTGAGCTGTTGATAAAACATGTTTGTACTGGGACCGCTATGCAGGATAGAACGGCGAGCAGGGCCCTGTTCATACTGGTCCCCACTTGCAGTTGGTGTATTCACGGGGACGCACGTCTGACGAGTTCGTTATGTTTGTGGTCGAGTGTTTACGTACTGAGCGTCTGAGTATTTATATACCGGAACAGGCAGAGGTGGTTTCCTGGGTGTGGGCCCTGCGCTTGGTTGACTGCTTTGTTATCACTGTCTTGTAACCGTTAATACTTTTTATTAGGAGCCTGCATTTTCACTTTGCACTGGGTCATGCTAATTATATAGCCATTCCTGAGAACAGAGGTTGGCAAATATTTCCTGTAAAGAGCCAGATAGTAAATACTTTGGGCTTTGAGGGCCAAGAGGGCATCAAGGATGTTATATAAGAATTTATATAAACATTTTTTAAAAAACCTTTAAAAATGAAAAAAAAAACATTTTATCTTATGGACCATAGAGCCACATAAAAACAGGTCGAGGGTTATATTTGGTAGTTTAATGACCCCTGTTCTAGAATCTATGTTTTGTTATAAACTAGTCACTTCATTGCTTCTTTATGCTACAGTTAGGGCATTATGCTTATTTTCCGGGAATTATGTTTGTAGGCAGGTTATATTCTATGTGAATTTCATTTTGAGATGGTAAAGTAACCTCTACAAAATCTAAGTTACCAAGAGAGGGTGTTGGACCTGACTGCATTGCTCTGGACCGTTCCGTTGATGGTTTCTCACCCTCCCTTCTCCTCTCCATACAGTTCATCCCACACACTCTGCTGTCAGACTGAGTTTTCTCAAAATTCAGCTTTGATCATGCCATGCCGCTGCTCAGAAATCTTCTTTACCATATAGTTCAACTGCATGACGTGTGGAGATTTCAGATTTGGATTGAAATTTCTCTGTAAAAATTTGCCCTACGTTCTCCATCTAGCTTTTATCTCCCAGTTCTCTGTCATCTCGCTTTTTATCCACTATCCTTTAACACGTTTCCAAAGCTGGCCCTTCCAGGAGAGCACAGCCCTGGAGGCCCATGGCTCTCTGGACCCTTCTCATGGTGCCCCTCACATTTGGTCCTGCATTTCCTTAATTCTCCCCTTCAGAAACACCTTGGTAGCAGAGACTCAGTGGGCTTCCGGAATCTTCCACAGCGCCTTGTTGATAAAAAGTATTAAATAAATATTTGTGCAGTTGGATTGAATTATAATACTTACTAATCCAGGGTTTAAGCCTTGAGATGATTTGTTGGAGAAAGCAACTCATCCTGGAATTTCTCTTCAAAAACCCCTTAATGGACATCTGGTGTAGCATATGCTGATGTTTGCATTTGTAGCATCCAGCGTGCCTTCTTCCTTTGTAAAAATGAGACAGACAGACGTGCAGCTCGATTTTGTTCCTATGTCCTCCCTGCCTCCCTCTAGAGGACGTTTTGTGTTAGTCTAAGTCAGTCAGGACTAGAGTTGTCAGATAAAATAGGGATACCCAGTTAAATGTGAATTTCAGGTAAATTGACGAATAATTTTTTTAGAGTAAGTGTGTCCCTTATATGGTACGATCTGTCTTAACTCAGGTTAGACCAAAAGGAAAAACTTGTATTTCATATCTTGGAGAGAGCTTTCTCTTTCTCGTGTTAGATCTCAGCAAGGGAGCATAAAGCCACTTGCAGCCATCCTGTGACCAACGGTCTTAGGCTGTAGCAGATGTTGGGTGTGGAAAAGCTGTCTTCCATCAAGAGCTCAGCATTCCAGAAGGTTTCCGTGTTGTAACACCTCCACGTCAACCCATGCTTTGTTTTTCCTATTATCACGGCAGAGGAAGAGAATACGGAGAATTTCTTACCACTCAAAATCACACAAGTAACTTCTGCCTAAAGCTTCCTGGACCAAAATAGTCAAATGGCTTTCCTTAATTCAAGGGGACGCCGAAGAAGTATCATTCTATAGATACCCCAAAATAGAACAGAAGAAGGTATTGATGAATAATACTGCTGTCTGCTATCTGCCAGCTTAAAAAGAACCTGGAAGGGAAAATAACTTATTCCCTTGACTTAAGATCAATGATATGTTTAGACAATCCTGTAAGGTCTAGAGGGCTAACACAGGAGACATTTCAAAGCTTAGTAGTCGCTACTTAAACATTAAAACAATAATTTTTGAGGTTATTTTTATACAAATTTTTATATAAATTCATAGAATATAAAACTAACATTTTAAAGTGGCATTTATTACATTAAAAATGTGCAATTGGGGCTTCCCTGGTGGCGCAGTGGTAGCGCATCCGCCTGCCGATGCAGGGGAACCGGGTTCCCGCCCCGGTCTGGGAGGATCCCACCTGCCGCGGAGCGGCTGGGCCCGTGAGCCATGGCCGCTGAGCCTGCGCGTCCGGAGCCTGTGCTCCGCAACGGGAGAGGCCACAACAGTGAGAGGCCCGCGTACTGCAAAAAAAAAAAAAAGTGCAATTACCACCTCTATCGAGTTCCATAATATTTTCATTGCTCCTAAATAAAAGATATTAATCAGTCATTCCCTGTTTCCCCCTGGAAACCATAGATCTGTGTTCTGTCTCTATGAATTTCTGTCTTCTGGATGTTTAATAGATAATCATACAATATGTGACCTTTTATGTCTGGGTTCCTTCATTTAGCATGTTTTGGAGGTTCATCCATGTTGTAGCATGTATCAGTACTTCGTTCTTTTTTATGACAGAATAATATTCCGTTGTATGTATAGACCATAATTTGTTTACCTGTTTATTCACTCTTTCTACCTTTTGGCTATTATGAATGGTGCTACTATGAATATGTGTGTTTATGTACTTTTTTTTTAGTTCCTGTTTTCAGTTCTTTTGATTATATACCTTGGAATGGAATTATGCAGTCATGTATTCTATGTTTGACTTCTTAAGAACTGCCAAACTGTTTTCCACAGTTCCAAAGTGGCTGAACCATTTTACATTCCAGCCGTCACTGTGTGAGGATTTCAATTTCCCCGTATCCTCACCAACACTTGTTATCTTTGTTAGTTTTTAAAATTCTAGACATCCTCGTGGATGTGAAGTGTTATATCATTGTGGCTTTGATTTGCATTTCCCTAATGACAAATGATGTTGAGCATATTTTCATTTGCTTTTTGGCCATTTGTATATCTTTTGGGGGAAAATGTTTATTCAAGCCCTTTGCTCATTTTAAAATAGAGTTGGGGGCTTCCCTGGTGGCGCAGTGGTTGCGCGTCCGCCTGCCGATGCAGGGGAACCGGGTTCGCGCCGCGGTCCGGGAGGATCCCGCGTGCCGCGGAGCGGCTGGGCCCGTGAGCCATGGCCGCTGGGCCTGCGCGTCCGGAGCCTGTGCTCCGCGACGGGAGAGGCCGCAGCAGAGGGAGACCCGCATACCACAAAAAAAAATAAATAAATAAAAAAATAAAAAAATAAAATAGAGTTGGTTATATTTTTGTTGTTGAATTGTAAGAGTTTTTTATATATTCTGAATACTTGACCCTTATCAGATATTTGATTTGCAAACATTTTCTCCCATTCTGTAGATTGACTTTTCACTTTCTCCACTTTTCTCTTCCTTTGTTGAAGAGACTGTTCTTTCCTCATTGAGTGGTCTTGGCACCCTTGTTAAAAATCAATTGGCCATAATTGTATGGGCGTTAGTAGCCATTTTTAACACATAACAAACTTCACAACTGTAAAAACAGCTTTTATACCTAAATCTCTCAGGCTTCAGTTCAAGACATTTTCTCTTTCCTGTAGTCTTCAGAGAAAATGGAAGAAAATTTGGCCTATAAATGCATATAAACTACAATAAATGTAACTACCCAAATTGACATTCAGCCTATATTTGTGGACAGCTTATTAAGTGAAAGGTAATGTACTTGACACTGGGAGGATAAAATATGCATAATATATAGTCCCTGACTTACAAGAGCATCACAGTCCAGTAAGGAAGAAAAGCACATATATGCATAACTGTGCCCAACTTGCACAGAATGATACAGAAGCAGCAAGGAAAGAATGATTCATTTTGACTGTGAGTATTGGGGAAGACATCGTGAAGAGGAAAGTGGGTAGCATGAAGTGTCTTGGGTGATATTACTAAAACCTTTTCTGGTGAGCTTGTTTTAAAATTCTAAGGCAGGTCATGCTATGTTAACTCTATAACCTTAGATCCCACTAAAATGGCCAAGAAATTAACCATATTCCAATGGCTGTATCCAGATTACAGTTATTTCACCAGCATATGAAGAGTTAAGCCTTTCAGAGTTTTCTCCTAGTTTGTGTATTTCAGAGCAAAATGCTTCAGTATAAAAACACACAAGAAATACTTGTAATAGTATGTTTGGTTTGATGTTTGTGGGATGGGAGTGAAGAAACAAAACTCTTATGGCATGTGTCATGGATCCAGGTGACTTCCAGGTGACGTTGCGATGTAGAGTTGCTTACGTGTGATGAATTCAGGAGGGCTCTTGAAGAAACCACCCAGAAAGAGTGAGGAAAGCAGGACCGGGCAGAAGGAGACACTGAATTGCAGTGTAATTACAGCACAGGCATTGGCTGCTCTTAGGGGGGGTCTGGAGCCAACATGGCCCCTCGGAGATGTCCTGAGTTCCGGTAAGGATACTGGACCTTGGTATACCACGTACCCTAGTCACCGAATGTGGGCTGCTCTTGGGATGGTGCGTAAACCTGGGTAAGGTGTCTCCTTTAGGCTAAAGGCAATTCCTGGACAAGACTGGTCTGTGAGCTGTCAACGGACAACACTTTTCATACCTGGGAAAATAATTTCCTTGGTCACAGAGGGGTAAGTTGGGCCCCATACCGCAGTATCCAGTACAGAAGGCAGGGCTGGTGATCACCGTGGTTACCGTTTTCAGAGGAGGAGAATGAGACTCAGTAGTTTAACTGCCTGTCTAGGTCCCACAGGCATTCATGGCAGAGTTAGCACCAAAACACAAGTCTTCTGATTCCAAGCCAGGTTGCCTTGAAGCAACGTTATTGTCCCTCAAAATGTGCCGTACCATTGCACCTCGAAAAATATGGAAAGCCAGTTGAACTTCAGTCAGTCAGATTTCACAACTCGTACCTGGGAATCCCCCTTTTCCTTCCAAAATATAAAATTCAGTTCTCAACTTGTCCGTGTCAGGGAATTCTTCTGAACCTCCAATCCTAACAGCGAGTAGTTTTCTTTCACCACAAGCACAAGCACTTATGTGTACTCTGAAAGCAGCATATAGGGTGAAAGCAGAATATTATTAGAATTATTAAATTAATGGAGTAATACAGCATTCAGACATCAATGCTGTTATTACATTAATGAAATAAAAGAGCATCCAGACATCTATGCTATTTTCAGACTGCAGTATAGAAAAAGAAGTGTTAACAAAGAGGATATGTGTGAAGATCAGGGGAGGGATGGGCACAAAGTGGTTAAAACGTCAGCTTGAGGCAAAAAAATAATGAACTTGAAAGCCAGAGGGAAGGGAGCATTTCCAGGCAATACTCCCTTCATTTTCAATATGCTGCCCTAAGAACTAAGAAACTAGGCAAGTCTCTGCCTCCAAGGGTCTGCAAGCTGGTTACTAGCTGCTTGAGTTCCAGCACCTACACATCCGTCGCGTTGGAATTCAGAAGACAGTCACGTTGTAATTACCATCAGCGTCGAAGCCTGATGGAAGACAGTAGGGTGTGGTGCTTAAGGGGGAGGATGCGAGAAGAGTCTGGATCTTTCCTCCACCTCCTCCCAGCTGTATGATTGGGGTGAGGGGTCTTAATCACTTTAGGAAACTAAATAGACTCCTTATCCATACATGGTAGAACGTAATATCAACTTCATAGGGATGTTGTGTGATGAAATTGAGATACTATGTATAAATTTCCTAGTGCTGAGCCCTTATGAATGGTTGATTTCATACTCTGTTAGCTCTTAGTTATGTATTTTTAATTTATGTGTGTGTATATATGTGTGAAATGAACCTAAAAGGACTGGGATATATTATAATAGTATTATAGGGCAGTGCTGTCAACAGAACTTTCTGTGATGATGGAAATGTTCTGTATCTGTGCTGTTCACTGTGGTAGCCATTGGCCCCAGGTGAGTTTTGAACACTGTGGCTAGTGCAACTGAGGAATTGAATTTTAATTAAATCTAATTAAACTGTTAGTTTAAGTAGCCACATGTGGCTAGTAGCTACCATCATAGACTGCAAGGTTATGTCAAGATGGAAAGATATTTTAGATATTATCTGATCCAAAGTGATCATGACGGGGTATAATATACATATTTCGGTGAGACAGGAAATAACATGCTCAAGGTTTCACAACCACTAAGGGGGCCGAGCTAACATTTTGGCTTGGTTGTTCCCTCTCCTTACTGTTCATTATGATAATTATACTCCCTTGGCTTTTGGCGGATAAGCACTGTAATCTGGTCACTGTTATTTAGAGGTTTAATCATTTCATTGCGACTAGCGAGCTCCGTTTTCTCTCAGCATCTTCTCCTGAGGACCCTGTCCTAGAAAGCAGAGCCATCACTGACCTACTTAGAGAGGCTGGTACCGCCCTCAGAAAAACATTCCTATTGCTTTGGAAAATGTTGGTTCTTCTGAGCTGCCCCGTGAACGTTATTCCCAGGTGGGATTTTCAGCCATTCTAGAATGTCCCCTTCTCTGGCCTTTTATCGCTTCCTCCACGTTTGCCATGGGAGTTCTGGCACTTCTACATGCCTTAGTAGGGGGGGCCGTCACTTTCCCCATACACCCGGGAGCCATTGGTGGGATGCATTCGTGCCGTTTCCCACGGTCCTTGACAGGATGGTTGAATCCTGTCTTGGGGGGAAAGGGCGCGCACATCGGTAGGACCCTCTTTTACCCAGTGTTACGCTCTACGCGCTTAGTCTCGCGTGCTTACACTCCAGTCCTGTGAGCGCCGTCCCGGCTCCTGGCAGGGCACGCTGGTGGGTCCCAGCCCCCTTGGGGCTCAGTTCTTTCCCCCCTTTGGCAAACCCAGCTCCTCCTCGGTTGGGTTGGGCTGTGCCTCGTCCTTAACATGTCACTCCGGTGGCCAGGACAGGAGGTGGGGACAGTCCTGAAGGTGGAACATGTTTGTTGTCTTGCCGGGAAGAAGCCCGGGCACTGCCTTTAGGCAAGGAGCGAACGTGAGCTCACTGGGGGCTGTGGCTGTGACTTCTGCAGACTCAGAGGGCTCGGGAGAATCTGGAGGGGGGGCGATATTTGTGGATATCGTTACCCCAAACGTCCCCATCCCAAGAGTCAAGGCCCCGTCCTTTTTAACTAGGGCTTTGGCCTTGGCCTGGTCTCCTTGACTTGACGGGGAATTAACCTCCTTTGGCCTGGTCCTCTGCTTTGTCTGCCCTCTGGAGGGGGGCGAGCTTCTGTCTGTGCCACCGAGGACCTCTTACGGTTTCCCCACGTAGCTTTTAATTGCTGACCCATCGCACTCGGCTTTTCATTTCCTAGGGTGTCAGTCAAGCTTAGCAACGGCCAACCCACTGCACTCTCCCTCTAGGTGCTCTTCGTCCTGTATTTTTAAACGTCTAATACTTTGCACCGTCTCATGCAGGCTCACAGATACAGCCTCCCCCGTCCAGCCCTGGTGGACCTTTAACAACAGCACTGCTCCATCGTGCTTCATCTGGCACCAGTAAGGGGTGCTCGTCGTTAGCTGGGTGGCAAGTGATCAAGTTCCAGAATTCCATCTTGGCACCTGCCTTATCAGCCCGTTCCTGGCACCAACCGTCACAGTCAGAGTTCCCTGGGAGGTTGACTCCCACGTAGAGGGAGTGTGCAGGACGGTTCTTAGGGAGAACCCCTGGGGTTCTCATCTTGTGGCAGAGAAAGGAAGGGAGGAGAACTGGGCAGAAGGGAAAGGTGGGCTGCAATGCAGAGCCAACACCACAGGCAGCTCTGGAGCTAGAAGCGTCTTCTGAGTTGTCCACAGTTAGAGAAAGTGGCCTTTATAACTCACATCAGTCAGTTCTTGGATGTGAGCTGCCATGGAAGAAAGCACAGCCTTGGGTGAGGCATCTTTCTTCAGTGGAAGCCATTCTTGGAGGAGGTGGACAGCTGAGGTTCATCTCAGCCCAACCAGCACCTGGGGAAATCCATTCCTTCAGGAACATCCCAGCGTTCACCTTCCATGATTATGAGATGTTACCATATTGCATTTAAAAAAAAATAAATTTATTTATTTATTTTTGGCTGCATTGGGTCTTCGTTGCTGCGTGCGTTCTTTCTCTAGTTGCGGCGAGCGGGGGCTACTCTTCGTTGCCGTGCGTGGGCTTCTCATTACGGTGGCTTCTCTTGTTGCAGAGCACGGGCTCTAGGCGCACGGGCTTCAGTAGTTGTGGCATGCAGGCTCAGTAGTTGTGGCTCGCGGGCTCTAGAGCGCAGGCTCAGTAGTTGTAGCACATGGGCTTAGTTGCTCCGCGGCATGTGGGACCTTCCCTGACCAGGGATCGAGCCTGTGTCTCCTGCATTGGCAGGCAGATTCTTAACTACTGCACCAACGGGGAAGTCCCAAAGATTTTTTTGATGTGGACCATTTTTAAAGTCTGTGATTGAGTTTGTTACAGTATTGCTTCTGTTTTATGTTTTGGTTCTTTGGCCCCGAGACATGTGAGATCTTGGCTCCCTGACCAGGGATTGAACCTGCACCCCCTCCATTGGAAGGTGAAGTCTCTTAACCACTGGACTGTCAGGGAAATCCCTTCATTTTTTAATAAAACCCTAAACATAGAGCCTTGCTCGACCTATAATTTGAACCGTGAGAAGCCCCATCAGCAGCGAACACTGAGAGAAAAGAAGCATTTTGAGCAAAAAAAAAACGTCAGTTGACAGAACGAGCATGGGACATGGAAGAACTTTTGTGTACCGAACAAAGGGTGGGAGGCATGGAGAGGAGGTGGCACTGAGAGCACGGTGGCCAGGGAACCTAGTCTAGCAAGACACTGAAAAGAAATCTTTTTTTTACAGCAGCCCCGGGAAACTTACTGAGACCTCGTAAAATAACGAAAACCAGGGAAGCAACATGCTATGCTAAGTGTCTCTTTCACTGTTTTACAGACTGGGGTAAGATTTTATGAGCTACTTGGCTTTCCCTTTGGATGCTTCTTTAGGAGAAGTTCCTGGTTCTTCAGCCAGTTATTTTAACTTTGGGCCAGAGAGTGAGAAGATTCCAAAATAGGATAATAGCCATTTAGGCTTTCTGGCAACGTTCTCCAGATGTTGACCCTAGCAGGCACTTGGCTAACTTATAGATGAATTTTCCAACAGGGGATCAAGTCTGGTGGGTATGGGAATATGACACTGGGTTGGAGAGGGGGGGGTCCCTCAATTTCTTCAATCATTTCCGTCAAGGAACAAGTCATCAGATAATATTTATACGTTTCCTGGCTACTGAGCCAGCCTCAGAATGGGAAATGGAGTTTTAAGTTCTAAGAACTTAAAATAGCCTCTCCTTTCAAGATGCTTTGGCCATCAAAATTGAAGGAAAAGAGAAGCCAACCTCCATTACCTATCTACATAGAAAAACAACCAACCAAACAAACAGTAGTCTCTTCCTGGGTAGCTCTTTGGTTTACTCTAGGGCTGACAGTGGTCCAAGGAACATAGGTCATTAGTTTAAAAACTCAGGGACTCATCCTGATCTTCAGTGCCCTTCAGTTATTTAAGGGATTCCAAAGCGTGTGAGTCATCCATCTCTTAGGTGATGGTTTTGCAATGGAAAACATCAAGCTAGAGGGCATATCAGCACTCCAAGATGCACATGGGTCCTAGATCCAGTTTGAGACCCTCTCATTAAGTCAATTCCATACTTAGGTAGAATTTTCTGCTTCAGGTGGTAAATAAAGGAATCATTTAATGTTCACCCCTAGTTCACTGAGATATCACATAATCTCCTAGGTTGAAGAGACATGAATGGTATAAAAACTGACCATAATCCTCTTCTCACTCAGAGACACTCTGAGTTTATTCCTAAGTCCAGGCGTATAATATTTTGGTGACCTGGGGCAAATAGAACTTGGCAGTAGCAAGAATGGCTAGGGAATTTTCAATATCATCCAAAGGACTCCCGCATAACCTGAATACAGGGCCTAGGAGCAGACTCTGTTCCCATCACTTAACTTTTCTAAGCCTCTCTTCTTTACATTACTGCTTAAGTTGGGGCAATACGTTTTTCACTGTCAACATCACAAGACTTTTTCTGTGTGTGAGAATTAAGTGGTTGTGATGATACGAGGCGGCATGTTAATATAAGATCTTATTTTATCACCCACTACAATCATTTAATTCAGTCCTGGGTTTCGAGTTGCAAAACATCAATTTATATGAGAGAGAGAGGGAGAGAGGAAATGAATGAATGAGGGAGGGGGAGAAGAGAGAGATTCCTTTTATAAAAAATGTCAACAAAATCTTTAACGAGGCTCATTGTGATTTTGTTACACTCTTTGATGGCTTTACACTCATAAAGCATGACATCTACTGTATGCTGGATTCTGTATGTTGCTCTCCTCTGCTCGCTACAAGACCCCAGGTTGCCTGCTCAGGACCATAATCTACAAGGAGATGATATTTGCATAACTTTCCCTGTATAAAATCACTCACAAACCGATTTTGGAAGAGTATCAATAAATGCTTTTGAGCTTTGTTTAAAGTGGAATCAATTGTGTATGTGATTTCAGTTCAAATCTTTAGAGGGGAAAAGAGCCATTCTAAATAGCCCAGGTTTCTTAAATTAAAAACACACACACAGAAACATCACATGCGATCGGATAATAAAGTTGGAGAGGACCTTCGATATTATTTAATTTTTTTTGAGAGGTAAAGTAACTGAGGGCTGTTAAACTTAATTAACTGTTTAGTAGCAAAACAGACAGGGTCTCTGCCTGCCTTGCTCACTGCTGTATCCCTCTCCCCTGGAGCACTGGTTCTCAGCCAGGGGGCATTTTGTCCCCATAAATGCCCCAGGGGACATTTAACAAGGTCTGGAGACATTTTTGGTTGTTACAACTGGGAATGAGGGATAAAAGTGCTATTGGCATTTAGAGGCCAGGGATAATGCTATACGTGCTACCATCCCAGGACTGCCCCTGAAGCCAAGAGTGATTTGGCCCAAAGATCAAGGGTTCAGAAGTTAAGAAGCCCTGCTCTATAGGGGAAAAATAATTGCAGTGGGCACATAACTGTACTCCCAGGATCTAAGGAGCTGGTAGTAGCTGGCATATGCATTCTCCACAGGAACAATATCACTACCAAGGGGGCGATAATTTGTTCTTTCTAGGCCAGAGCAAAGAAAGAAAGAGAGAGAGAGAGAGAGAGAGAGAAAAAGAAAACATTCTTCTTTTAAATATATAAAGCACAGATATACATACAATATATAAATGGATACACAGTATGTCTGTGACACTAAATTTCATGTAGAAGAGGGGCAATTAGGAAAAAAGTCAAAAAAGTTTTCTTGGAAGAGGGTGATAGTGGGGAAAAAAAGGCTGGGAAACACTGATGTAGCATGATCGCACTTTCTCTTCCCCCAGCCTCTGCATGGCACCTGGCTTTGGGAACAAGTGCCATGCACCTTCCACTACTGCTCCTGACCATGCTGTAACCAGGATGCTGCTCTCCAAGTGTTTCCCTCTGAATATTGCATTTCTCTCTGAATCATTGCATTGCAATGATTTACGTTAATCCCGGGGACCAGAATGCCCATCACTTTGCATTCTGGGAAGCAGAGACATGGCAGCAGGTCTCGCAGTGACTGCCTATCCTTTTGTTCTCTGTGAATTAAAGACAAAAAGATGCAGGATGTTGCGGGGCGAGGGTGGTGAGAAAGAGCTTGAAGGGCCAGTGTGTTGGTCGTGTCCAAAATCAGGGAACACTGGGATGGAGGAGGCTGCCCCGTTTTCCAGTAGCTTGAGTGTTATTTCCCGGTGGCCAAGGTTGGATGGTCCGCAGGCACGTCGATCTCATGAGATGAATTACGAGAATGTTTTTAATAGTTGTATTTTTCTCAACCCATCTATGAGCTCTTATTGCTTACGAAAAAACTATAGTTTATGGAAAACTGTCTGGACTCTGCCAGTAGGTGTTTTATCAGTCGGAGTTACCTTTTCTGGGTCTTTGTGCATCTTTTCCTGGCTGGTAGTGAGAGCCTACTGCAAAACGCTACTTGGATGTTTTACTTTTCAACTGAGATTTAATAAGTATGTTTTGACTCCTTTGGGATTTGTGGGTGACCCCAACCCATCTTTTGTTTGAAACGATTAACATCATTTTGTGGCTTCTTGAACCAAGTTTTGGGCTTCAGGTAAGCAAACCTGGGTTTCTACGGGTGAGTGAGTAGTTTGAGGGACCTCTCTTAAATCTAAGTGCGTATTCCAATGTCAGTGGGATGCGAGAGATTTATCCGTGGCCATCGCTGGAAGTATGATTCACCCCAGAGAAGTTTCTGGAGATGTATGTAGAGAACGCTCACCTAGGAATTGAAGGGTGTAGAGGGAGTGTTGAAGGGGTGTTCTGGTATTCTTTATCCCATGTTCCCTCCCCCAACATGGAACCCACGTTGACTTTATCCGTAACAGTGCCTGTTAAGCCACAAAACCTCGAGAAACAGGGCAGTAAAAAATAACGAAATGTAATATTCAGAATACATGGAAAAGCAATGATTTACTTTAATCCCGGGCACCAGCAATAATACACCTGCCTTGGAACAGGGGGTGGCATAATGTTGGCATAACCTTGGGGGTTTAATCATTTTTGACCACATTTTATAGACCCTTTCCTGCCATTAATGCTAAATAAAGTCAACGTCTTCTCCACCTGCTGCTGTGTTTGGGGCTTGCATGGAGAGCATCCGCTCTCCTTCATTACCTGGTCTGTCACAGTTCTTGTTTAACTTGTTCTTCTTTCCTTTTTCTCTCCTCGGTAATCCCCAGGGACTATCGCATGCACTGTTTGTGGTTTGTAAGGTTTTGCATTCCTTTTTGGAAAAGAGTTGAGCTAACTGAATTCAGTGCCACCCGTCCCATAGCTGTGATCATAAGGCCACCTCTGCAGAGCTGGTGCCTCAGTGCACGTTCTCCCTTAATGGTTTGGTATAATTTTTCTCTCATCTGTATTTTTAATTAAAATATTTAAAATAGATAACCAACAAGGACCTACTCTGTAGCACAGGGAACTCTGCCCAAACCGTGCAATAACCTAAGTGGGAAAAGAATTTGAAAAAGAATAGATACATGTATATGTGTAACTGAATCACTCTGCTATGCACCTGAAACTAACACAACATTGTTAATCAAGTATACTCCACTGTAAACTAAAAAGTTTAATAATTAGTTAATGTGAACGGCCATGCCTACACACACACACACACACACACACACACGCGCGCACACACACCCATGCTGCTATTCTTTTATTCTCTATCTTTCTTAGGTAGAGTCTTGAAGCATTTAGAGTTTTCCTAGAGAATAAGATTCTCTATGTTCATGTAAATTTTAGCCCTTTTTGTCACGCTGATGTCTTGTTTTGAGAATTATTCGGCAACCACTGGGGGCTCTGGTCCAAGATCTCAGGATGACATAAACACTGGGCAGGTCATAAAATGTAAGTTTGCAGGTTAGGGAAGAGAAGATCACCTGCATTGTGGTCTTGTAGTCTTTGTCTCTTCTTAGCCATGTTGCGAAGGAAAGCAGTGCAAGACTAACATGCATCTGCATTTTGCAAGATGAAGGTTAACCCACAGGGACACAACTGGCACAACCGTATTCCTGAGGTTAGACGTGTGTGTGTGTGTGTGTGTGTGTGTGTTTGCTTTGGGGGGAGGGAGTTGAAAGCTACAAAAACCGTTCGCAATTCCTAGTTGATTCAAATCAGTGTCAGCGTTTTTCGAAATCTCGCCTAGATTCCTGCTCTATTTTAGACTCTGCAGTGAGGCGGTTAATTCACACGGGGGCTGTTTACTTAATTGCAGTAAACGGTTAAATAAAGCCAATCTGTCTGATCTCCTGTTTTTGAGTTTTTAAATACCAAATGGTGAATGGTAAGCAAGGCTGCTAGTTTTATAGCTTCATGAATTAGTTCAGCTGAAAAATATTCTGCCCTTTTCCATTTGGGAGCCAGCGGGGGCCAGCGGGGGGCCAGCGGGGGCCAGCGGGGTGAGGGGGAGTGTAGGGCAGGATTTGTTAGCCAGCACTAATCGGTTCTTGGCCTCTAGCAATTCTCTGTGGCAGAAGAAAGGGAAGAGATAATTATTCCCCTTAATCGTTGTATCAATGACTGCATTTAGAACCCTCTCCTTAAAGGCTGAGCAGATTTCCCAGAGAATATTCTCAACCCTTCGCTGATCTGATTCTGGAGCAAGTGAATGTTCTGAAAGTATCTGCTAGCGGGGTTTTGTTTGCCTGGGACTCTCAGAGACAAGGATGCTACAGTGGCTTCAGGGGGGTGAACTTTCTCATATCTGTCACCAGGCTGTTAATGAGGGTGGGTTTTTGCATCTTTGCAATGGGGTCTTCTGGCAGGAATGACCAAGGAGTAGGGTCCAAAGACCACTTTCCTTATTCCTTTTTCTTTCTCCCCATCCTGGCCTCCCGCCCTTCCCTGCTATGTCATTCTCATCTGAAGTTGTGGATTTGTGACTTTAGGAATAAATGAGTGAGAAGAAAAACAGAGGAGAGAAAGAAGACAACACAGAGGCCATTAATTACCATCTTCCTGAAGGGAATTTGAGGTCTTTGTGGCTATCTGACAATACATGCCAAGAAAACATGTGGCTCTAACTGATTTTTCTCTCTTTGATCTATCAGTCTTGGAAGGTCAATGTCTTTGGGTTCTGTGGAAACGAGCAACCGTTGCTCAGGAGCTCAATTTTGTCAACAGATCCTGAAAAATACACTAGCTTACCCACAGTTCCTGTTTCCTAAGATGCTTCCCCAATCCTTTGAGGTTGACCTCTTCCAGGAAGCCTTCCTGACCACCCTCCTCAGCAGGTGACTCTCCCTCTGCTGGGTCTTGTGGTGAGTTTACTGACTGATCCCTAAGTTTAACATGCCTTGTTTATTTTGGTAAGTATATTAATTTTTCTGATTATAAATATATATTTGCATGTTCGTTTCCAGAGAAAGAAGAGTGCTTAAGAAAGTCTAAGGAAAATAAAACAAAACAAAAAAACTGCAAACCCTCTCCCTTTATTTCATAGCCCAGGGCTCAAATGAGAAGGGGTATCAATCTAGTGACTTGGGAAACCGCTTGGAATTGAATGCTAGCTCTAACTAGGACAGCTTATCTGGGTGCCCCTGAGTAATTTTTTTTTTAATCAGTTAATTAATTAGTTTATTTTTTGGCTGCGTTGGGTCTTCATTGCTGCGTGAGGGCTTTCTCTAGTTGCGGCGAGCGGGGGCTGCTCTTCGTTGCGGTGCACGGGCTTCTCATTGCGGTGGCTTCTCGTGTTGCAGAGCATGGGCTCTAGGAGCTCGGGCTTCAGTACCTGTGGCTCGCAGGCTCTAGAGCGCAGTCTCAGTAGTTGTGGCGCACGGGCTTAGTTGCTCCGCGGCATGTGGGATCTTCCCGGACCAGGGATCAAACCCGTGTCCCCTGCATCGACAGGTGGATTCTTAACCACTGCGCCACCGGGGAAGTCTTGCCCGTGAGTAATTTTAACGGACCACTCTGAGTCTGTGTCTCCAATGTAGTTTGGGGATAATAATAGAATTACTTCATAGTTTATCATGAGGTGAAATGAGTTAATCTATATGTAAAAGTCTTAGGATAGTTCCTGCCTGCCATATCACACAGCAAGCCCTATCTAAGCCTTAACTACTGTTATGATGATCCTGGTAATCATGTAATGTCTATCTTTCCTTTTCTAGCCCTTCCTCTTTGCACTGGCTGCCAGAATGCTTAGTTAAAGATGTAGTATATAGCATTTTATTGAATGAATCTGGCTTATCCCTACCTGAATCTTATGCTTGTATTTGTCATTTTGTTTGCATTGTCTTTCTAATTTATTTTAATGCAGTTTAATTTTTTATATTATATGCAGTTTTCTAAACTGACATAAACCCTTTTTGAAACAAAAAAGGGCATCCAATTCATAACTAATCAAGCTTTCTATTTTCAGACATCTTTGTATGGGCATGGCTTTTCTCTCCTACCATGTGGCAGCAATGCTGAGGCAGAAATCATATCTTAACCTTCTTATGTCCCCCATTGCTCTTTGAAATTCTTTTTTTGTACATGATAAGACTGAATAATTTGTTTGCTGGATGTTTCTAAGGTCTTTCCATTTTTATGAGTTTCTATTCTTGCTATGTATCGGAATAAAAGCATAGAAATAAAAGGAAAGAGTCACATTTTGCATTTTGGTTCATCTCATTTCAGTAGAGTTGAATGCAAAGAAGTATCACGATGTCCTTTAGGCTTGGCCCAGTGTTCCTTTAGGATTTAGGTTTTCTCATAATGTCAATGGTAAGACATCCCACAAGCAATACTGACAGAGTATAAATCCTATAATCAAATGGAAAAGAACTTCCAGTTCATTTCATTTAACCTCTTCTTTTACTAAAGAGAAAACTGAGTTCTAGAGCGTTTGGCATTGTTTGGGGTTGATAATAAAGTGAGAGTTAGAACTTGGCGCTCTTTACTTCACATCCACTCTTCTTGCCAGGAGTACATTGATTTGAAAATGTTCCTTTACTTTGATTTAGATCCTGTAGTAGTATTTCCAGCGTGTTCCTTGGGATTACTTAAGTAAACTCATTAGTGAGATGAAAATAACTTTTCTATGTGTGTGTGTATGTGGGGGGGGGGTGATATTTCTTATTTTCAGAAAATATTTCTTTCTGGTTTCTTACATGAACACCAAAGCCACAAAAGTTGTGTATACAGACTATGCGTCACAGATCCATCTCGGAGAGTAAGAAATTAGAAACAACATAAATGGCCATCAAGAAGGACATACTACAATATGGTGGTACGTCCATAAATACAATAGAATGTTTTGCTGTCATTATAAAGGAAGACACAAATCTGTATGCACTGATGTTAAGCCAATAGCTAATATTTAATGAGCATTTATTAAGTTTAACTACTAAAAGGCTTAGATAGAGTATTTCCTTTACGTCTCAGAGCCACACCATTGACTGGTTGTATTTCTCCTGCAACTTTAAAAGGTTGGGTAGTTTTCTCAGTCCACTCTAAAGTTCCTTTCTAGAACCCATGCACTTCACCCCTCTGCTCTCCCAACTTACGTGGAAATATCTGTGATGTATGGTTGTGAAATATAAAACAAAACTGGTAGCATAAGGATTTTTTTGAGTGTGTGTGTGCTTAATTATGTGGTGTGTGTGCCTATCTGTAGACACATGCCTAAAAAGTTTTGGAAGTATATACACGGAAAGCGCTAGCCAGTTATCTGGGCAGTGGGTTTACGGATAATCTTCACTTTCTTTGTATTTTCAACATCCCTGGAATTGTTCCATAGTTATTATATCTACATGCATACCTATGTGTGTTTAATGTTTAAAGTTAAACATTTAAAGTTAAATAAAATAGTAACACCAAAAACAGCAGCGAAGCTGCCAGTTCGTAGAAAAGGAAAACCCCATCAAATGCATTATTAAGACCTTGCCGTAAATAAAAGCACCCTAAAAACTTGACTTTCTGAATTCAACTTGGATTTTGTTTTCTATTTTTCAAAGTGGCCTGTGGGAGTAAACATAAGCTTCGGTCACTTTCCAGATGCATCCAGCCCTCTGAATATGGGCTGCAGAGAGGCAAGGCAGGGGGTGGGAGAGCCTGGGACCCCCACCTGAGCACCCAGCTCCCGAGGTCTCCTTATGACCCTGGTTCAACCTGCCTTGATTTTCCGCAGGGGAGCTGACGTGGAAATGACTCTTTTGGAAGGGGATTTTCAAAGTGGACTTCGCTCCAACTCGGCAAATAATTAACTTTTCATCCCCTCATAAAATTGAGACTGTGGCTGGTTCAAAGCCCAGGACCCCGGGCCTTAATTGAATTAACTCGGTTTTCCATCCTTGTGAAGGATCGTTCCAAACCATAACATTTAGCAAGGGCTGCCCTTCCTGGCGAGAACATAAGCATCCATTGAGAGGAAGATCACAGACTCAGGACTGTGGCACGCAAATTGGGCCTGAGTGGAAAATGGGACACTCTCCGAAGGGGACAAAACACTTTCTGTTTCCTACACTTTAAAGTTCAATTCGAATGCATCTCCACACGACGCCGAGTCCGCCAAAGCAAAGAGAGCCGCCAGGTCCCTGGTCTCCCCGGCGGCGGCGGCGGCGCACACCTGGCTCTTTACCCCTGCGCTTCTCATCTGCTACTTTCTTCACCTGGAATGGATGCTCTTGCCTTTCTTCTCTGCACGACTGCCTGCCCGTCACCTCCATTCAGACCTCATTTGCCCCAGTCCTCCTTAGCTCTTGCGCCTTGATTTTGACTTCATTCGTGTCCCCTCTACGTATGCATTTGCAGCCCTCGCCTTCTGAAACGAAATGTATTTCACCAACTTCAGGTTAAAACGCTGTCATGCACAGAGGAGGTCTGAATGGTCGGTGATGGAAGTCATTCTCCAAAACTGAATGAGTTGAAATAAGACAGTCTTTGATGATGTGTTATGTCCAACAGCTGAATGTACAGAGGAGCTAAAACAACAACAACAACACATAAAACAAAGGGCTTGCAGTTAAACTGTAAGTCCCCAGAGGGCAGAGAGTGGTCTCCTCTTTATTAAGATCTCTGCTTGCCTTTGCATACTGCTGTGCGTGACGAAAACACTCGATAAATACTTGGTCGATAACACATTGTCTGCAAACCAAGAATGGGACATCTCCCATGCCTGCAACCTGGCACAACTTTGATTCGAAAATATGGCTTTAAGTAAATTTAAATTCTTGAAAGCGAAATTCTAAAGCAGTTGGAAGTGTTTTTCGTTTCTTTCAAAATCTTTCTGGTCTTGTTTTGAGAGGCTTTTGCATTTGAGGTAATCTCTTAAAGACCACTAAAATCTACTCAACCACAGAACATTCAGGCATGCTGAACCTTGGAATTAGTGATCCGCCGAAGGAAATGTAGAATTACGTTCTAATATTGAAGCTGACACTTGGGCTTCATCTCTGGGACTGTGCAGGGAAAAGTCTGTCTGTGTGGGATAAGAAATATAATTTGTGATTCAAGGTCAGCGGAGGAAAACCCTGGGGTTTATTTTATTTGGATTGTGTTTCTGAAATTTTTATTTGCACTGGCTTACTCGGTCTCTCTCTGTAGACCCCATTTCTAAAGACAATGTTTGGATGTGTGAAGGCTTCGGAGGTGACGCTCCAGTTTGTCCACATATGATCAGGAGGCTATACTTATGGATTTGTAAGAGGGTAATGAGGTTCATATTCTAGTGGAGTACCTTCCTGGAGCAGGATGGGAGACATCTAGAAACTCAGCCAGGCTTTCAGGGAATCAGGACCCTCTTCCCTGCTCTGTCCTGTAACCTCTCTTCAGCTAGTGCCCGCCCCACCCCCGCCCACTTTGCTTCTGTGTAAGTCCCTCCCTGTTATTCCAAGCCAAACATCTTGACTTCCAGCTCTGGTTCTTAAGAACTGCATTTTGCCAGACTACATTTTTCCTCCAAATTTTCTTCAACAATTTGATCTATCAGTTTTAAGGAAAAGTATGGGAAACCAGTAAAAGCCCGTTGAAGGTGGCAACCTTTATAGAGAGAAAAAAAAAGCCCTTTCTAGGAGATGGTCCCTCAGCATAAATATCAGACACCTGGATGTGTGTGGCTGACATGCAGAGTTAGGAGCTGTTCGTAGTTTTTAATCAAGGGAAAAAAATGGGGTTGAGAATAGCTAGTTCTCCAGGATTCCATTCTTTCTGCTTCTACTTCAGATAAGGAAGTGGTGAAAATGCGATCACTTGTTCTTGGCCATATCTGAAAGCAAAGAAGAAAGCCGATTCTCTCCTATTTATCGTAAGCCCAACTGCCATTTCTGCATAAATAAAAGGGTGTGAGGCTGTGATGTAGGGAGAGGGTAAGGACGCAGGGAGCATCACGGAGGCTAGAAGGGGAGCTGAAAGAACAGACGGTGTTGATGATGCTTCGGATGCTGTTGAGGGTGACGGTGACGGTGACGGTGACAGCTGTCCTGTGTTGAGTCCTTTTTACATGCCAAGCTCTTTCATGTGTTTTAACCCAATAAATCCAGACAACAACCCCACCCAGTAAGTTCTAGTCTTAACCCAATTTTACAGATGAAGAGAAAAGTTATTTTGTCCAAGTTACAGAGTCTGCATTCACACTTAAGCGTAGCTGACTCTAGACTAGCTTACATTCTTATCCAGGGTGACATTTAGGGAGCCCATTGCAACATTACTTTTTCTCCCTTTTCGCTTCAAGTGCTTCTCATTCTTTTTTTTTTTTTTTTTTTTTTTTTTTTTTTTTTTTTTGCATACCTTCCCATCTGAACCTGATTCTTTTCTTCAGGAATAAATATGTTTAGAGCTAAATTAGGAAGTGTCGGGAGTGTGCCCAGGAACAAGGGTAGAAAGGCAGTTGCCTGCAGCCAGCCTAGCCCAAAGCAGAGGTGGGCATGGCTGTGTGCTTTCCCTTCCTGAGCTTCATAACGTGTGGAAGCCACCTTAGAATTTTCATCCTCCCCGCTCCAGATGCTGCCATGGAAAACCTTTCTTCCCATCCTGGTTAGCTACGAGCCTGTCAATCTGAGATCAGCATTATTAAAGCTGAGGGGTATTCTGTGTTTTTCCAGTAAGAAAAATGGACTGCACGGGGACAAATACCCAGTCTTTCCTAACTTTCTACCGGTGTGCTGCTGCGTTCAGAGTGGCTGGGTTTGCGGTCACAGAGTTCACTGAGTTCATGTCTTCTCAGTTCATGTGCAGATCCATAAACCAGGAGTAATAATAACTACTTCAAAGGGTTTTTAGGAGGACTACATGCGATTTTTGAATCTGAAGCATCTTTATAAATGTTCCTGGCACATCATAGGCGCTCAGTAAATGTTATGTGCTATTTCCATTATTATGGTAGTTGTTATCACCACCATTTTCTGCACAGGTTAAGGGTGGGGCCGTGGGACGGCATGAAGGTTCTCCAACTAAGCTGACCAACCAGGAGCATCGGTCTGTCCAGAAACTGGAATGATCAGCTGCCACGACAACTGTGTGATTTCCATCCGAGAGGCAACTCTGAGTAACCTGTGTGGTTGCTTGTAGGCAACCCCGGCTTTTACATGACAAATGCATTTTTTAGACCAATCCCTTCCCCAGGCACTGATTCCAAGTCAATAAAATAACTACAGTTCTGCCCTTGAACCCCTTGTTGATCCTCAGCATGTACCCAATTTTAACTTTCCCAGGACTTTTATTTTCTGAGATTGATTATTTTCAACAGATGGATGGGGTGTCTGTGGCAAAGCATGGCTCCCTGTATCCAGAGCTCATATTTCATTAAATAAATATACTGCATGGTGTAACCCAGGGTTCTGCTGGGTGCCCAGTCCTGGAAGAAGCTTTGAGGAGAGAAGTCAATCAAGTCCCAGGGAGGGAGAGTTACAGACATTGGATTTAGTGTTACGAATGAATACATAGCTGGGAGACTTCTTTATTCAGATATTCGGCGTGTGGGGAGTCAGGCTACCCACTTAGTTACATGTCTCCTCTAAGCTATCACTGAATCTGTATGGAAATAATCTTTGGGGAGAAATAAAGCATGCTGTTTACCTTTTAAATAGCCAAGGAAACATTGTCAGAAAAGGGGGAATTATAGCTGCAAATATTTTTGTATCAGGAAAATTTTCTTCAAATGGACACACATTTTTTTTTCAAGGGTTGTAGTTCTGAAGTCTTTTTCAGGTAGTACGGGATTTTCAAAAAAGAAAGCTATGGTGCAGAGAAATCACTCCTGAAGGTTATGACTTGGTTCATGTAGGGTCCCAAGAAGTATGCCATGAAAACATTTTGACAGATTCAGTTACCTCATCGTCTATGTTATAATTGTGGAGAGAGAAAGAATTATAGTGTAGACTGACATATACATGTGTGTATCAAGGCTGTAGGTAGTTGTAAGTAGAGGGTAAATCTGCAGGCGTGTCAACAAATTAAGATGAATCCAGGGGTTCATTGGCAACAGGCAAATGCTACCAAAACTTCATGTTCTTGAAACTTAAAGATCTTAAACAAATCCATGAATAAAACCCCAGATAATAGACATAAGATATTCCCCAACTTATGGTGTTTTGGCTTATGATTTTCTGACGTTACAATGGTGTGAAAGCAATATGAATTTACTACAAATCATACTTTGATTTTGGAATTTTGATCTTTTCCTGGGTGAGTGATATGCAAGACCATCCTCTCTTGTGATGATGGGCAGCTACCAATCAGCCAGGCGATCCTGAGGGTAAACCACCGAATCACCCCATACCCAGACAATCATTCTGTTTTTCAGTTTCAGTACAGTATTCAATCAATTATAGGAGATATTCAGTACTTGATTATAAACTAAGTTTTGTGTTAGATGATTTTGCCCAACTGTTGGCTAATGTAAGTGTTCTGAGCACATTTAAGATAGGCTAGACTAAAATGGTTCAAGATGGCAGAGTAGAAGGACGTGCGCTCACTCCCTCTTGCGAGAGCACTGGAATCACAACTAATTGCTGAACAGTCATCGACAGGAGGATACTGGAGCTCACCAAAAAGATACCCCACATCCAAAGACAAAGGAGAAGCCGCAATGAGACAGTAGGGGGGGAGAAATCACAATAAAATCATATCCTATAACTGCTGGGTGGGTGACTCACAAACTGGAGAACACTTTTACCACAGAAATCCATCCACTGGAGTGAAGGTTCTGAGCCCCACGTCACGCTTCCCAACCTGGGGGTCCAGCAATGGGACGAGGAATTCCTAGAGAATCAGACTTTGAAGGCTAGTGGGATTTGATTGCAGGACTTCGACAGGACTGGGGGAAACAGAGACTCCACTCTGGGAGGTCACACACAAAGTAGTGAGCACATCGGGACCCAGGGGAAGGAGCAGTGACCCCAGGGGAGACTGAACCAGACCTACCTGCTAGTGTTGGAGGGTCTCCTGCAGAGGCGGGGGGTGGCTGTGGCTCACGTGGGGACAAGGACACTGGCAGCAGAAGTTCTGGGAAGTACTCCTTGGCGTGAGCCCTCCGGGAGTCCGCCATTAGCCCTACCAAAAAGCCGGGTAGGCTCCAGTGCTTGATCATCTCAGGCCAAACAACCAACAGGGAGGGAACCTAGCCCCACCCATCAGCAGACAAGTGGATTAAAGTTTCATTGAGCTCTGCCCACCAGAGCAGCACCCAGTTCTACTCACCACCAGTCACTCCCATCAGGAAGCTTGCACAGGCCTCTTAGATAGCCTCATTCATCAGAGCCCAGACAGCAGAAGCAAGAAGAACTACAATTCTTTAGCCTGTGGAACGAAAACCACATTCACAGAAAGATAGACAAAATGAAAAGGCAGAGGACTATGTACCAGATGAAGGAACAAGATAAAACCCCAGAAAAACAACTAAATGAAGTGGAGCTAAGCAACCTTCCAGAAAAAGAATTCAGAATAATGATAGTGACGATGACCTGGGACCTCAGAAAAAGAGTGGAGGCAAAGATCGAGAAGATGCAAGAAATGTTTAACAAAGACCTAGAAGAATTAAAGAACGAACACCTAGAAGAATTAAAGAGCAAACAGAGATGAACAATACAATAACTGAAATGAAAAATACACTAGAAGGAATCAATAGCAGAAAAACTGAGACAGAAGAATGGAGAAGTGACCTGGAAGACAGAATGGTGGAATTCACTGCCGCCGAATAAAATAAAGAGAAAAGAATGAAAAGAAATGAAGACAGCCTAAGAGAAATCTAGGACAACATTAAACGCAACAATATTCGCATTATAGGGGTCCCAGAAGGAGAAGAGAGAGAGAAAGGACCTGAGAAAATAATTGAAGAGATTATAGTCAAAAACTTTCCTAACATGGGAAAGGAACTAGCCACCCAAGTCCAGGAAGCACAGAGAGTCCCAGGCAGGATAAACCCAAGGAGAAACACACTGAGACACATGGTAATCAAATTGACAAAAATTAAAGACAAAGAAAAATTATTGAAAGCAACAAGGCGAAAATAACAAAAAACATACAAGGGAACTCCCACAAGGTTGACAGCTAATTTCTCAGCAGAAACTCTACAAGCCAGAAGAGAGTGGCACCATATATTTAAAGTGATGAAAGGGAAGAACCTACAACCAAAATTACTCTACCCAGCAAGGATCTCATTCAGATTCGATGGAGAAGTCAAAAACTTTACAGACAAGCAAAAGCTAAGAGAATTCAGCACCACCAAACCAGGTCTACAACAAATGCTAAAGGAACTTCTCTAAATGGGAAACACAAGAGAAGAAAAGGACCTACAAAAACAAACACCCCAAAATTAAGAAAACGGTAACAGGAACATACATATTGATAATTACCTTAAACGTGAATGGATTAAATGCTCCAACCAAAAGACACAGGCTCACTGAATGGATACAAAAACAAGACCCATATATATGCTGTCTACAAGAGACCCAGTTCAGACCTAGGGACACACACAGACTGAAAATGAGGGGATGGAAAATGATATTCCATGCAAATGGAAATCAAAAGAAAGCTGGAGTAGCAATTCTCATATCAGACAGAATAAACTTTAAAATAAATAATGTTACAAGAGACAAGGAAGGACACTACATAATGATCAAGGGATCAATCCAAGAAGAAGTTATAACAATTATAAATATATATGCACCCAACATAGGAGCACCACAATACATAAGGCAACTGCTAACAGCTATAAAAGAGGAGATCGACAGGAACACAATAATAGTGGGGGACTTTAACACCCCACCCACACCAATGGACAAATCATGCAGACAGAAAATTAATAAGGAAACACAAGCTTTAAATGACACAATAGACCAGATAGATTTAATTGATATTTATAGGACATTCCATCCAAAAACAGCAGATTACACTTTCTTCTCAAGTGCACATGCAACATTCTCCAGGATAGACCACATCTTGGGTCACAAATCAAGCCTTGGTAAATTTAAGAAAATTGAAATCGTATCAAGCATCTTTTCCGACCACAACACTCTGAGATTAGAAATCAATTGCAGGGAAAAAAATGTAAAGAACACAAACACATGGAGGCTAAACAATATGTTACTAAATAACCAAGATCACTGAAGAAATCAAAGAGGAAATCAAAAATACCTAGAGACAAATGACAATGAAAACACGATGATCCAAAGCCTATGGGATGCAGCAAAAGCAGTTTTAAAAGGGAAGTTTATAGCAATACAATCTTACCTCAAGAAACGAGAAAAATCTCAAATAAACATTCTAACCTTACACCTAAAGGAACTAGAGAAAGAAAAACAAACAAAACCCAAAGTTAGTAGAAGGAAAGAAATCGTAAAGAGCAGAGCAGAAATAAATGAAATAGAAACAAAGAAAACAATAGCAAAAATCAATAAAACTAAAAGCTGGTTCTTTGAGAAGATAAACAAAATTGATAAACTTTTAGTCAGAGTCAACAAGAAAAAGAGGGAGAGAACTGAAATCAATAAAATTAGAAATGAAAAAGGAGACGTTACAATGGAGACCTCAGAAATACAAAGCATCCTAAGAGACTACTACAAGCAACTCTATGCCAATAAAATGGACAACCTGGAAGAAATGGACAAATTCTTAGAAAGGTATAACTTTCCAAGACTGAACCAGGAAGAAATAGAAAATATGAACAGACCAAACACATCACCCTGATACCAAAACCAGACAAAGATATTACAAAAAAAAAGAAAATTACAGACCAATATCACTGATGAATATAGATGCAAAAATCTGCAACAAAATACTAGCAAACAGAATCCAACAACGCATTAAGAGGATCATACACCATGATCGAGTGGGATTTATCCCAGGGATGCAAGGCTTCTTCAAAATACACAAATCAATCAATGCGATACACCATGTGAACAAAGTGAAGAATAAAAACCATATGATCATCTCAGTGGAGGCAGAAAAAGCTTTTGACAAAATTCAACACCCATTTATGATAAAAACTCTCCAGAAAGTAAGCAGAGAGGGAACCTACCTCAACATAATAAAGGCCATGTACAACAAACCCACAACAAACATCATTCTCAATGGTGAAAAACTGAAAGCATTTCCTCTAAGATCAGGAACAAGCCAAGGATGTCCACTTTTGCCACTATTATTCAACATCGTTTTGGAATAGTTTTGGAAGTCCTGGCCACGGCAATCCGAGAGGAAAAAGAAATAAAAGGAATACAAATTGGAAAAGAAGAAGTAAAATTGTCATTGTTTGCAGATGACATGGTCGTATACATAGGGAATCCTAAAGATGCCACCAGAAAACTACTAGAGCTAAGCAATAATTTGGTAAAGTTGCAGGATACAGAATTAATGCACAGAAACCTCCTGCATTCCTATACACTAACAACGAAAGATCAGAAAGAGAAATTAAGGAAACAATCCCATTCACCATTGCAACAAAAAGAATAAAATACCTAGGAATAAACCTACGTAAGGAGGTAAAAGAGCTGTACTCAGAAAACTATGACACTGATGAAAGAAATGAAAGATGATGTAAACAGATGGAGAGATATACCAGGTTCTTGGATTGGAAGAATCAATATTGTGAAAATGACCATACTACCCATTTTATGTACTATCCAAAGTACATAAAATATACCCATACTACAGATTTAATGCAATCTCTATCAAATTACCAGTGACATTTTTTACAGAACTAGAACAAAAAATCTTAAAATTTGTTTGATACAAAAGACCCTGAATAGCCAAAGCAATCTTTAGGGAAGAAAACGGAGCTGGAGGAATCAGACTCCCTGACTTCAGACTATACTACAAAGCTACAGTTAATAAAGACAATATAGTACTAGCACCAAAACAGAAATATAGATCAATGGAACAGGATAGAAAGCCCAGAGATAAATCTATGCACTTATGGTCAACTAATCTATGACAAAGGAGGCAAGCATATACAATGGAGAAAAGACAGTCTCTTCAGTAAGTGATGCTGGGAAACCTGGACAGCTACACGTAAAAGAATGAAATTAGGATGCTTCCTAACACCATACACAAAAATAAACTCAAAATGGATTAAAGACCTAAATGTAAGATCAGACACCATAAAACTCTTAGAGGAAAACATAGGAAGAGCATTCTTTGACATAGATCACAGCATGATCTTTTCTGACCCACCTCCTAGAGTAATGGAAATAAAAACAGAAATAAGCAAATGGGATCTAATGAAACTTAAAATCTTTTGCACAGCAAAGGAAACTATAAACGACAAAAATACAACCCTCAGAATGGGAGAAAATATTTGCAAATGAGTCAACGGACAAAGGATTAATCTCCAAAATATATAAACAGATCATGCAGCGCAATATTAAAAAAACAAACAACCCAATCCAAAAATGGGCAGAAGACCTAAACAGACATTTTTCCAAAGAAGACATACAGATGGCCAAGAGGCACATGACGTACAACGTCATGGAAGCAACCTAATGCCCAATGACAGACGAATGGATAAAGAAGATGTGGTACATATATACAATGGAGTATTACTCAGCCATAAAAAAGGAATGGAATTGGGTCATTTGTAGAGATGTGGATGGGTCTAGAGACTGTCATACAGAGTGAAGTAAGTCAGAAAGAGAAAAACAAATATCGTATATTACAGCATATATGTGGAATCTAGAAAAATGGTATAGATGAACCAGTTTGCAAGGCAGAAATAGAGACACAGATGTAGAGAACAAATGTATGGACACCAAGGGGGGGAAAGCAGGGGGTGGTGGTGGGATGAATTGGGAGATTGGGATTGACATAAATATACTAATAGGTATAAAATAGATAAATAATAAGAACCTGCTGTATTAAAAAATATAAAATAAAATTCAAAAAGTAAAGGTAGGCTAGACTAAGCTGTGATGTTTGGTAGGTTAGATATATTAAATTCATTTTCACCTTAATGATATTTTCAACTCAGGGTGGGTTTATTGGGATGTAGCCCCATCATAAGTCAAGAAACGTCTAAACAGGGAAATGTTAAGACCGTTCACAAAGAGAAAAATACAAATGGCCAATAAACATCTGAAAAATGTTCAGTCTTAATAGCAATTAAAGAAAGGAAAGTTAACATGGCATTCTGTTTTCACGTATCATTGGAGATTTTAAGTGACCTTTAAACTTTCACTTTAAGTGCAGGCCGACTGTACTGAGATGACCAGGTGTCTATTCTTTTTTTTTTTTTTTTTTTTTTTTTGCGGTATGCAGGCCTCTCGCTGTTGTAGCCTCTCCCGTTGCGGAGCACAGGCTACGGACGCACAGGCCCAGCGGCCATGGCTCACGGGCCTAGCCGCTCCGCGGCATGTGGGATCTTCCCAGACTGGGGCACGAACCCGTGTCCCCTGCATCGGCAGGCAGATTCTCAACCACTGCGCCACCAGGGAAGCCCCAGGTGTCTATTCTTGCACCGGCTCCACTGTGTAAAGTTATTATGGCTTCATGATACATTTTATTATCTAGTTGTTCTCTAATGCAGATTGCTGGTATTTGTTTTCCAGGGATTTATTAGTTATTTTTGCACATTTTTTCCCAAAATAAACTTTAGAATCATTCTTTCAAGTTTCAAAATATACCTTTGATGTTTTGATGGGACAAGTATTAATCATCTATATTAATTATAGATTAATTTAGAAAGAAATGACAGTATTTTTTACAGTATTGTAAAAATTACAATATTTTTACAATATTACAATTTTACAAAATTACAATACTGTAAATATTACAGTATTTTACAGTATTGCCTTGCATCTTGAAAGCATTTAGGTTTCTTAGTTGAGCATGCCATCACCTCATCTAGAACAAGGAGCACCTTAGAGGCAAGGAACTGTGGATAAGCTGCTGTGCAGTGACTGACACATCATAGTTACTTCACTCATGAATGAAGGAATGAGCCAAGTGAAAACAGTAATTACAAAAATGAGTTCCCCTCACTGCGTCACCGTTGAGCTGCGACCTGTCCATTGGGGATTCTGATAGATGGTGATCCTTCCATTCCTGGCTCATGTCATGTTGTCTTACTCCTCTGGGTCCGGGCACTTGAGGTCCCCTTTGCTGGAATCACTTCCCTGGACTCCTTCTCCCTGCAGCAAACTTTATCTATTTCCTATTGGACTATCAAGTCTCAGATGAGGGTTACTCGTTCCAGGAGGCATCTACAGATTCTCCCCCTAAAATTAAAGTTGACAATCCACCCCATAGCATCAGTATTTCCCCGATGATTTAACAAACCACCCCTGCCCTCGCTCCCAACAGACACACTGTTTTCTGAAAGACAACCAAACATGATGGCTTTGAAGCCAAGCTGCCTGGTTGCACACGTCTCCATTATGTGCTACCATGTGACTTCGGAGGATAGTTGTTAGACTTCACATATATAGGAATTTAACAGGGGTAATAAAAGTACCTCCTACATAGGGTCATTATAAGGATCAAGCATATTAACATACAAAAAACGTTTAGAAGAAAATCTGCCACATTGCACTCCAGAAGTGATTGCTATCATTATTACTTATTCTTATATAAGATATTCTTGTATAAGCTATTCCTATAAGTTGCCAGAACATAGTCTGTTTTTTATTCATTGCTTTATCCTCAATGCCTAGAGCAGTGCTAGGTATATAAATACTCAATAAATATTTGCTAAACTAATGACTTAGTATATTAGATCTACCTTGACTCTGCTCCTGCTTAAGGCAATGTTTCATTGATTTAACAGATGATTTGTTTATTTGACTATCCTTGTAGAATGCTGTATTGTATTCTTGGTAACTTGTCGATTCTTTACATTGAAGGTAGGTTGGAGATTCTTTATATCTTCCTTCCTCTTTCCTTCTTTCCTTCTTTCTTTCCTTCCTTCCTTCCTTCCCCTCTCTCTTTCTTACCTCCTTTCCTCCCTTTTTTTCCTTCTTCCTTTCTTCCTTCCTTCCTTCCTCCCTCCCTCTCTCTCTCTTTCTCTCTCTCTCTTTCTTTCTTTCTTCGCTTCTGGATTGAAGCAAATTACAGCTGCTTAATGGACTGCTTTAGAGGTAGTGAGACCCTTATCACTACATAGTGAGATCCTTATCACTAGAGGCATTTCAGTACCTGATAAGGGGTTATGCTGGATGATGTGTCCAGGTCTGCAATTTGTGATTCTGTATCGTTCCTTCTCAGTGCACTTAATAAGGGCAGTTACACGAAACAGTAGTCTCAACTGGTTTTCCACCTGTAGCTTATATTAGGTTAAATGCATTTTGCATATGTTTAGGATGACTCTTGTAATGGCAAAATATAACCTTACCATTTTCCTGACTCTCATGGGGGATTCTGTGACGTCAGGTGCTGGAAATGCATTTAAACCCACCCTGCAATTGTTTGGTGCCATTCCATATATTTTACCGGTCATTTAACTTGGTCAATTTTTAATAATACAAATATATTGTATAAAGTGACAGTGCAATTTGAGCAAGGCACATAATATTTTACAAACCTCAGATTTGGAAAGGAGAAAGTACTCTTTTTTTTTCCTCTGCTACCCACAGATACAAAGACTGGGAAGAGTTCTGGGCAAGAAATCAGGAAGCCTGAGTTCTAACGTAGGTTCTTCTATTGATAAGATGGGGAAAGGGATTTTCATATTTTTTCTGCATATGAAAATTCAAAGTGCAAAGTAACCTTTGCCAATTATGAGGCTTTCACAGACACCTGGAGCTGGGGCCCTCTTGCATAATGTCATTTGTAGTTGACCTATGATGCATCAAGGGCTACTAAAAGAGTCCCCAGCCTAGTACAGAGGCCCAGGGCTGAGAGGAACATTCTGACTTGGTCTGGCTGTGCAGATGAGTTCGGAGCCTGGGTGAAAACAGGATGTGGGCTCCTGATTATTGTCCTAGAGACTGAAAGCATTTGCCTAAGCACTGGGGCTTCCAGGTGAGGTTCTGTCTCTGTCGCCCAGGGGCCCTTCCCCGTGACATAAACAGAGGGAACTCTTACCACGTAGTGGCAGAAATTCACTGAGTTACCCCGTGACTTCCGCTTTAAGTAGCCTCCTTCTGCTGTCCCGTTGTGGATTCTGTCTTCTCCAAAGAATGCTGCATCCTGTCAGCCTAGAGAAAAAAATGTCCTTGCAAAAACATGTCATGAATCAAGCGACCTCCACCCTTGCTCACCCAGACTGTGTGATTTTGAGTCTGCTGTGGAAAATGAGATTTTTGCAACAGCATATTCAGATGTTCCCTGATACTTTCACCCTCCTGCTGTATGTAAGTCAGGGCCCCCGATCTACCTCTCAGGATATCTAGTGCTTTCCTTTTATAGTACTTGACACAGTTTAGGTGATTATTTGATCATTAGCTCTCTCCCCTTCTAGATGTAAAATCCATAAAGACAATAAGTGCGTCTGTTTTGTTCACTAGCTTTTTTCTCAGCAGCCAACACGATTCTTGGAACAGTAGGCATCCAAGAAATAACTTGTTCAGACTTTCATTTTGTTTGTTTGTTTGTTTGTTTGGCCGCGCTGTGCGGCTTGTTGCGGCATCTTAGCTCCCCAGCCAGGGATTGAAGCCGGGCCCTCGGCAGTGAGAGCGTGGGGTCCTTCTCGTTTTGTTTTTGTTCAGCATGTAGCAGTATTGGATTAGTTGGGTGTGGTATGGGCCTCTGATCCTGAGAAAGTTTTGATCCAAACAAGACTTCACACTTCTCTCATTGACTTATTGCTATCAGTTAAGTGCCAATTCTTTTGGAATTTCCGCTTTGCAATTTTTCTGCTAAGGTGAGTATGGGTGCAGAAAAGTTTTAAACTATTGTATGGTCAAATGCATTGAGGGGGAAAAATGTACAGTGCCTACCATTTACATCCTTTGGGCATGCAGTGGGTTTCAATGTGTGATTGTCCTATCAGTTCTTCAGGATTTCCTAAGAAAATGAAAAGAATTGGGGGTTTAGCTTGAATCAAGTAGAAGAGAGAGTAAAGTGAGTTCTTCCAGCTCTCTTAAGTTCAGCTCATGTGCTATGTGTAGCTTGGGTTTGACCTGGGGTGGAATCATTCCTTAGATAAACGGCGTGCAGGGTCTGATTTAAGCCAACACATAGAGCTATGGTGAAGGGATCAAGCTGGGAATTTCTATTTAGTTATTTATTTATTTATTTATTTATTTATGGCTGCATTGGGTCTTCGTTGCTGCGTGCGGGCTTTCTCTAGTCGCGGTGTGCAGGCTTCTCGTTGTGGTGGCTTCTCTTGTTGTGGAGCACGGGCTGTAGGCACGCGGGCTTAGTAGTTGTGGCTCGTGGGCTCTAGAGCACAGGCTTAGTAGTTGTGGCACGCGGGCTTAGTTGCTCCACGGCATGTGGGATCTTCCCGGACCGGGGCTTGAACCCGTGTCTCCTGCATTGGCAGGTGGATTCTTAACCACTGCGCCACCAGGGAAGCCCAAGCTGGGAATTTCTTGACAGTGATTGGTGAAAATACGTCACCTCTTTCTTGTGTCATAATGGAACTTTTCTTTTTCTTTCTTCTTTCCCTTCCGCTGCCCCAAGGGTGCTACGTCTTTTCAAGTGCTTCTTTGCCATTCCTTTCTCCTTCTTTTCCCTCTGCATTATCATGTTTTGTCTGTATAGAACAAATAATAGAGAGCATCCAAAATTTTTCTGAAATGTTCTACAGTCCAGACACTTGACCAAATCAATTTTCGTTGTTTTTGATCAGGATGAAGGAAGTTCAGTTTTCCAAAGCAGAAAGCATTAATAGGGCAAACCTATATGGAGTCCTTTCAATTCCTTGTGAAATAGCCAGAAACAGGCAACAGGCAGTAAGAGCTTTCTTCCTTTTTTTTTATTAAGTGACTGCAACCACCATGCTAAACTAATTATATCATCATTTCGTAAATTATTTGGAATGTGTATCTGTAGAACTATACATGTGTACTGATCTATCTATACTTTTAGGGAAAACAAGTCAGTAGTTAACCAATTTCTTTTTAAAGTCAAATAATTCCAAATGCAGCAGATCTTTTCCAAATGAATAAGAACCAGAGAAGGGTGGATTTGCATGCTCCGAGGCTCTGATTTTATAGCTCACTTACTTCACTCACTGTACCTCCATCTCAGGGCTGGGATCACACCTGATAAGGTACTTGGGCAATTGGTTCTGGTTTCAATTTAAGTCTTATAATCCAACTTTATTTATTTAGATTTTTTTGGTTAAATATTATAGTCTTTGCTAATGCTAACTTACAAGATTTATGTTGTCCAGGTTTGCTGCCTTTCTTCTTCTGTGGTTTGCAGATTGACAAGGGAGACTCATCCTGAAATAGGGAGTTTTGTTCAGCTGGCAAATGCAAAATGCCATGAATTATTTAATCACAGGATCTTAAGGCACGTCGGAGGCATGACTGTTGTTTCCCATTGGTCTAGCCTGTTGGCTTTCTTTTCAAGGTTCAAGACATTGAACTGTCTGATGGATACAACTGCTCTAAAACGAGGTTCCTTAGGTGTTTTATAAATAAGGGATTATTTTTTGGATAAGAACCAAAATAGTCCTTCTTGTGTTGAATTCAACCTCATATAAAATTTTTTATTAAAAAAAAACTAATTCAGATTGGGACCTTATTTTCTCTCTATTTGAAACCATGGATGAATCAAGAAACAGTTTAATCCAAATTCCAATTCTTTGTACACATGTAGGAAATATCCCACTTTCAAAGGGGGCTGGGCAGAATTCAATAGACCCTAAGAGCCTGTGTTCTCATTCATATCACCCCCACCCCTGCCACCTCTCTCTCTCTCTTTCTGTCCCTCTCTCTCTCTCTCTCTCTCTCTCTCTCTCCCCCCCCCTCCCTCCCTCCCTCTCCCTCTTGCGCGCACGCGCGTACTTTCTATCCCAATCTCTCTCTTTCCTCTCTTTTCCTTCCTCTCTCTACAAAATTGTGGAAGAAGGATAAAAGGGTTATTTGGCTGGAACAGATTGGAATTGAGTAAAGTTGAACAGACAGGAATCTTCCACAATGAAATGTAAATTTGTCTAAGCAATGATGCCAAGTTTGGTTTTTTTCCTTTCCTTCTCAATGGTGGCAATAACAGAGCAGCATGTTGGCCCAGCGATCAGGAGGGAACCCTGCCCAACTCCTGGTCTTAATGAAATGGAGCCTTAAAAACAACAACAGCAAGTTTCTCGTGGACTGGCAGAGGTTCAGAGTCTCAGAGCAAGTTCAGTTAACTCTCCCCACCCTTCTGTCTTTCCTGGTCCTATTCTTATTCCTACTCTGATTCCTTCTCATCTTTCCTCTTTCCTTTCCCGTCCTCCCTCTCCTTCCCCACACTGCTTCATCAGTGTTTTCTGGGTGAAATTTTCTTGATATTTCTCAATGAGGTGATCATTTTGACTTGAGAGGACATCAGATCCAACATATAAAGACTAGTATACCCAGATCAAATCTACCTAGATGAGGTTACAAAGGGTTCCCTTACCTCCAAGGGGTTAGATAAGGCACAGAGATTCTGCATTCTTATTATTTGAGCTTGATCTGTGTGCTCCCCTTCCCCCTCCACCCAGGAGATAAACCAAGAGGTTTGATTTGAGCAAAAGGAAGTTTTGCATCCTGATGAGATGCAGTGGTTTAACACACCTGGCTGATACCCAGAAGTCTCCACACCTGGCCTACATATCCCACTGCAGCCATGTGTTGTGGTTGCTTGTATCCACTGAGAAGACTCTATGGCCTGGATGATGGTGCTGAAACAGAGCAGGTATTCCTCTTGTTCCTAACAGTAGTTAGAGTGTCAAGAGTCTCATGGGTTTGAGGCTTCTGGCACTTTAACTTAGGAACACAGGGCATTGGTATCCAAAGGCAGTGCCAATGGTTTTCAATGTTTCTGAAGTGCTAGATCCCTCAGCTGTGTTTCCTGAGCCCCAGAACACCAAGTCTAGTGGGCTGATGCGTGGGTAGAGGTGGGCAGATGATGGAACAAAAATTAAAACATTCATTATAAATTGAACTGAAAGGCTTTGATATGAAATTCAAAGACACTTAAGAAAGAAAGGTATCATTCTGGCTATCCTTATCTGCCTAGTGAGAATTTTACTCCATGTCAGATGGACAATTATTAGTTTTCTTTAAAATCAGTTCTGAAAAAAAATCCTGGGAAATAGTTTGAGCAGCCTTCTTTGGAAATTTGTCTTGTATTGGCCTTTCGTAGTATTTTTTCTTTCTTTCTAACTGGAGGATCTCATGGTTTAACACATTATTTTTCCCCTTGAAACTGGCCTGTTACAGCTGATGAATTGCCCTCACAAAGTGTCGATTCAACTTTACCCCTCTTCCTTCCAGCCATCAGTCAAAATGGATTAGATTTTCCCCGTTGAAAATTTCCAGTTCCAGTTCCGTGGATCCAGCCTTCTCAACTTGTCATCACCTAACATATTAGTTTTAAATTGGATAATAAAGACACATTACATCTCTATCAAATGCAGATAAAATAGCATGGTGCCTAATATTTATATAGTCCTCCACATGAAATGACTTTAGGGAACTTTCCAAAATTATCCTTGTCGCCCCAAACGTAGATGCTCTGAGTCACTGGAGATGACCTGAGTCATCTTTAATAAAAGGAATTATGCCCAACTTTCTGGGTTTATCTGTTGGATATGAATCTCCAGTCTGAGAAATCTGTACCCCAGTCCTCACCCTCTCCACCCAACAAGCATACATTTCAAAAAAGAAGCCTTATTATACTGTGTTAATTGCTCCTACTTTTTTACCCTGTCCTTTCTTCTGGAGCAGAGAGTTGGTGGCGGGGTGTTACCTTGAAAACCTCTTAAATTTGGGGCCTAACTGCACTGGGAGATTCTTCTTGTGTGTTGCCGTCACCATTTTGGAAAGCCATTTGCAGTATTGGCCGAGTTATATAGAAGTGGGTGGTGAGGGAGAGGTTGTAGAAGGAAAAGACCCACACAAGGTCTGTTCAAGAATCCTATTGGTGGGACTTCCCTGGTGGTCCAGTGGTCAAGATGCCACGCTTCCTATGCAGGGGACGCAGCTTCCATCCCTGGTCAGGGAACTAAGACCCCACGTGCTGCATGGCACGCCCCACCGCCCCCCCTCAAAAAAAAAAAAAAAAAGAAAGAAAAAGAATACTATTGGTAGTAGAGAAAGAAGGCTAGGGCATGGACAGTAAGAACTCACTTATTTCCGGAAGCAAAAGCTATCGAGTCAGCATAGTTGGATACATAGTATCATTCTTTTTGAGCTACTGTGTAGCTGAATAGGTAGGATACCAGCTTTGGAGCCAGACTGCCTGGGTTCAAATTCCAGTTGTCTTAACAGCTGTGTGATCTTGGGCAAATTACTTAACTTCTCTGTGCTTCACTTTCCTCATCTGTGAAAGAGGAAACTCCTCTTAAACTTCTGTTTAAGAAACTCCTGTTAAACTCCTACCTTGTAGGGTTCTGTGAAAGTTAAATGTTCATATAAATATATATTGGGCCATAGTGAGCATTCAGTAAATGGTAGCTACCCATGGTTGAATGGAACTTCTTGGTTTCCTCTCTGGGGAGGAAGTCATCCCAATTCAAGTACCAACCTGCCAACTGTAGAAACTAACTATTGTATGAAATAGTCTGGTATGAAGTCATGCATCTGAAAGTTCTTATTGACATTTATTTCCTCAATTAACTTCAGTTTGACCATTTTATGTGAGATAGTGGGGCTTGTAAGAATTAATGATTTGGGTTATGTTAGTAACGGGTCTATCCATTGATCCAATAAACATTAGTAGATTATCCTGTTCCCGGCTGTGGACTATGCCCCAGGGGGAAGTAAAGATTAAAAAAGACAGACTGACCATGAAGAAATCAAGGCATAGGAATGAGTGAGTGATGAGTACCGATGATAGGGTTGCCAGACAAAGTTCAGGAAACCCAGTTAAACTTATATTTCAGATGAACTGAGTAATTTTTTGTATAAGTATGTCCCAAATATCGCATAGGTTTTTGTGTGATCTGATGCGCCCTTCTGCCCTTTTGCTCTCTTCTTTCCTTTCTAAAGCCACTGTGGGCGCTCGTAGGACCAGGAATGCCAGGTGGACTTACCACCTGGAGCCTCCTAGGCGATGATGAATAAGTCAAGCTCACCTTAAGGAACTTCTCCAAATTCTGACCAGAACTCTGTATATGACAGATTTTTTTTCTGTCTACAAAATCTGATGTGTATTTCTCCCCTCACACTTACTTAATTTTTAACCATTGGCACTTTCAGTCAAAATGAAACATCTTCCTTAAAAAAAAAGACGAAATCTAAGGTCTCCACAAGTTCCCTGTGGACATGCTTGGGGGCTCTACATGGAGAGGAACAGGGGGACTTGTAAAATGCCTTTTAGATCCCCCCCTCACATATTTATATATGTGTACATACATATATATGTATACACATACATACAAATATCCATGTGTATATGTGTGTGATATATTTACACACATGTAAATATATGTGCATATATGTATCCTATATTTACATACATATACACATATGCATCTATACATATACATACACGCAAGTGCGTATGCCACATATTTACATACATATATCATTGTGTGTGTGTGTGTGTGTGTCTGTGTAAAACAGTGTTAATCCCTTGGAGAAACAGTGCCTGCTTGTTCACCTCTGTAGTGGTGCGTGGTGATTAACCACAACATCCCTTGCTGCCTTGAAGGTCTTGTACCTGAGTATGTGCTCTTTTGGGACCTAACTGAATCCTCCCAGACTGGGTGGTTTCCTGTCTGGGCTGCTCGCAAAACAAGGGAGCTGCTGCAGCTGAAAATAGCCCTTGGCCTGATGGCTCGGGCATTGACTGGACCTGGAAAACTTCAGGATCTGGGGGGACAGAACACCCGAACGCACTGAATAACGTACTGAATGGATTGGCTAGTGATGTCACAGCCCTAGGGAATGGGAGTTAGAATTTCTCTGGTCGGTGGCTTCCCTTATTTTACAAGGTTCCATGATTTAATTTCTTGTTTTATCTTGTGGTTCTTCTCTCTCCCACGCCCAACTCTGTCATCACCCACTGCTGGCAGCTTTAATGTGGTGACAATGCTATAAAAAATACTTGAACTGACAATTTCAGGAAATGCAGTGGCTGACACACAGGTGATGTTCAACGCGTGTGCGTTGGATGAATTGCGAACTGTAAAGTTTGCCACGATTGCCACTCATTGTTGGTCAAAGTTGGGTGTTACGAGTGAGAAAAAAGAAATTATATGTCCTCAAATGAAGTGGGAAGAGTCTCTCTTAATCCATGCTGGTAGAGAATGAGCTTTTGATAACATATGGCAAATCCATTAGATTTATTCTGCCACTTCTCTAAGTAGCTTAAAAAAGGAAAGGTCTTTCCCCACAAAGTGCATATATATGGCCTTTATCTGTTGTAAAAGTTCTTATGAAATTCCCACGTCCCAATACCCTCCCCCAAATTTGTTACATCCTAAGAAATAACTAGGTTCAGCAAGGCTTTGCTACGATAGGGGGTAGAACTGCCTTGTGCATGTGTTGTGGGTCTTAATTAATTGTCACTTGTAAAGTAATTTGCAGTCTGGACAACAGATTCCATTAGTATCTATTTTTTTCCCTTCAACAAAATTTTCCACTGAGTAATGACTAACCTTTTCATCTTGGTAGAAACACTGGGAACTGGTGAAATGAGGAGCCAAAGCTCAGTAGCCGAAATTTTTGCTGCTATGGTCTTGAGCTGTTTCCCTTTCCTTTTCAGAAACGTCAGGCTGCGTAATGTTTTAGTGTGTCTGCTGAAAAAACTGGTTTGTCATTTCTTCTTTCGCCACTCCTGGGGTATTTTTTTCTTGGCTACAATTGAAGTTTTTTCATACTAGGCTACACTGGAGGTGATCCAATAGTTAAGAGAGAGAGAGAGAAAAGAACAACCACTTATTTTCAAATAGTAAATCAAAGGACAGGTTGTAATTGGGGTCTTTTGATATAACAGAGGAAATGATTTTTGAATATCAACAGATATTTACGCCTTCATACACTTATGATAATTTATCGATAACACTTTTTGCTGTGTACTTATTCACATGAAGAATATCCAGTTGTCAGTGAACCCAAAGGTAAGCTAAGTTTCAAATCTCTTGCTCGTATAAGAAAGATGATAACAGGTGTTGGTGAGGATGTGGAGAAAATGGAAGCCTCGTGCACTGCTGGTGGGAACGTAAAATGATGCAGTCCCTTTGGAAAATGCTTCGGCAGTTTCTGAAAGATAAATTTACCATATGACACAGCTTTTACTTTTGAGTATTTACCTAAGAGAAATGAAAGCAGTCTTCAAAAAAGCATTATTCATTATGGCCTAAAAATGTCTATCAATTGATGAATAGATAAAGTGTAGAATATCCCATACGATGAAATACTCTTTGGTATTCAAAAGGAAGACAGTACTGATATGGTTAAAACATGCTGATGAACCTTAAAAATATTATGCTAAATGAAAGAAGTCGTATATAAAAGATACAGATAGAATTATAAATATTATGTCATTCTATTCATATGAAATATCAAAAAAAGGTCAATGTATAAAGACAGAAAGTAGATTATGGGTTGCCAGGTCCTGCACAGGATTATTACTATTATTGCTATAACAATAGCAATATTGTATGTAATAGGTTGGAGTTTACCAGCCTGCAGGATTCGATTAGTAGATCTGTAACTTAATGAGATTCTCTGGGTTTCCATGTTTTTGAAAGCTTTGGTGGGGCAACCATCAATAACCCAATTTGCTTTGCATACCTAGAGTATAATGAGACTTGCCAAGTGGGAAAAAGAAAATACCACTCTGGTGTACAATTCTGTAAGTAATCAGACCTTACTATGATCAGAGCAGTTTTTGGTCTTTTCCTGATGGGCAGGTTCCTTGGGTGATGTGGTCTTCTGTCTACAGCTCAACCTATTAGGAATGGAAACTGGCAGGTTTTTCTAGGGGCTGTTAGGCAATATCTACAACAGCGGCTCCTGGCATTTGCCCAGGGGATACTCAGGAGATTTTTTTCCATTGGAATACATTTGTAAAAATTTGGGTTTATTAGGACAAGGTTGCTTAAACAACGCAAGACACATGCTGCGTTTATCTAGGAATTTGTGAAAAAGTAGTCATTTTTCCTCTTCATTTTTTTACTGTGTGAACTTGACGTGTGCTTTCAACAGCATGTTCATCGTTACTGTATTTTACACATTACGCCTAATAAGGTAGCTGGGGAGTGACATAGTGTGGCCCAAGGAGATATGTTTGCTTTATTGACATGCTTTCATCATCGCAGTGTCTTGTGGGTGTTTACTGTTGCAACGTGGGACCTCCTGATGAACGGTCCGAGTGTCTCTGCACCAGCAGGTGGGCGACACGGGGAGGACCAGAGAATCCTGTCCACAATCATGGCTCCTCACAGAAATGGTGCACCTGAGACATTTTGTCTGATCATTGTACAGTGCTGTATGTTCCTGGCGTTTCTTCTCTGTCCAAGCCGAGCACCCCATGAAATAGTCAGTGGAGCTTCCAGGAGCCGAAGGAAGGTTTTGAAATATATGCAAATTCATGGAAAAGTTTAAGTTCCCCAAAGTTCACAGTTTAGCCTTGCCTCCAGGATGGTTATCACTTCATCTGTCCTTTCTTCTGACAGGTGAAGCTACTGAAGCCCCCAAATGATATGTGAGTTATCCCAATTCACACAGCAAACCCCTGCTAGAAACAGGGCTATAACTTAAACTTCCTCAGTTAATTCAGTCCTTTTTTTTTCCTGCAAACACTACTTCCTATTCTTAAAAGTTACTGCAAGGATTACTTTGTTTAATTTCAGAGATTTTGGGTGTTCTAATTTCTTATAGATAGCTGCTTGATGACATTATTCCTTAAGCATAAAATTCCAAGTGATCTGCTTTTTTTTTTTTTTTTAAACTAATGAGCTAGTTTTGTGCCCCTCAGTCTCACTGATAGAGTGTGTGTTCTTTTCAGTAACAGGAAATCACAGTTTTGTTCACAAATGCAAACTGAAGAATTTAGTTAAGGACTGAATTTCTACATAGAAGATCTTTAACCTGTACTGTAAAAATCAGCCATGTTCTGGAAAATTAAGAATTCTCTGTGTTTCCAGGCTCACAACATTCATTACTGTCAGTCTCCTAAGACACTTTTCTAGAGTTCTCTCAACTCATGTTTTCTCAAGTTGGAATCCTGTATTAGCAAGAGCATTTTTACATTTTGACTGATACACACAATTCTTGTGGTTTGGAGAGAGCTTTGGAAATTCTACAGTTGAAGTAGAGGCTGTCAGAGATATCATGTGCTTCCAAATCAACACAACAATTGATTCCAAAATCAATTATTTTGAATACAAAATAGGCAGGTGCTAACTTAGTTAGTTAGAACATTGTTCAGGTAGAAAGTCTCCTTAAGTTTTGACCATACCTTACTTATTACAATGTGAGGCTGTTTATGCAAGATTTGTCCTCACTGAAAGCTACAAGGATGCTCAGTTATTGACAAGCAGAAGGAAGACTTAGCTTATTCTCATTTGCAAAGAGCAATTGAAGAAGCAAACCTTTCCTCAGCTGGGAAATGATATTTAGGAGAGCAAACTTGGGGGGAAAAGGAAAAGGGATAGGCACAAAATGGAGAAAAATTCAAGGGGATCATGTTGATTTGACAGTTGATCCAAAGAGCAGGGAAGGAGGGGGTCATGACAGTCTTCATCAGACACTTTGGTTTCTGTGAGACTGTGCTCGGGAACGTGGCGTACTCAAAAGTCTTGGAGAGCCGATAGCTCTGAAACTATGCCAGATTGCTTGGGAGTTACACAAATGGATACAACCAAGTGTCTGTCCGGAAGAAACTCACAGCTAACTACCTGGAGTAGGTTGTAAGGTCCCTTGGGGTAGCTTGAGGGTACATACCTGCTATGGGCTAAATTTGTCTCCCCAGATTCATATATTGAAGTCCTAACCTCTTGTATCTCAGAATATAACTGTGTTTGGCGATAGGGTCTTTAAAGAGGTAATTAAATAAAAATGAAGTCACTACAGTGGACCCTATTCCAATATGACTGGTGTCCTTTTAAGGAAATTTGGACACAGACACACAGAAAAAAGACCACGTGAAGACACAGGGAGAAGACGGCCATCAACAGGCCAAGGAGAGAGGCCTCCAAAGAAACCAACCCTGCCAACACCTGATCTCAGACTTCTAACCTCCAGAATTGTGAGAAAATAAATTCTTAACAAATTTCTGTTGTTAAGTCACCTGGTCTGTGGTACATTGTGATGGCAGCCCTAGCAAATGAAACAGCACCCCAAATAAATACAGGGCAATGTAAATGTGATGATCATACTAGAGGCATAAGTCACATGCTGAGTTAAGAGGAAGGAAAGGGTATGTCCTTGTTTGAAAATCAGGAAGGGCTTCATAGAGGAAAAAACATTTGAACTTGAAAGAGAAATGAGATTTGAAATGAGAACACTTTGAGAGTAGGCATTCTAAGCAAAAGAAACAGGATAAGGACAGTTAATACAATTCTGTAGGGTGTTGGGAGCAACTGAAGATAATCCACATTAGCTGGATGTGTTTATCAAAGGGGAAAACCGAAAAAAAGGGAAGAGGAAGATGATACTGAAAAGGTAGATTAGGTCGTGTTTGACCTTGGACTCTAGGCTAAGGAACATGGAATTGATGTGCAATGGATTGTCCACAGGTTTATTTTCAATTAATTACTTAATTTAACAGACAATTTTTTTTTTTTTTTTTTTGTGGTATGCGGGCCTCCCTCTGCTGTGGCCTCTCCCGTTGCGGGGCACAGGCTCCGGACGCGCAGGCCCAGCGGCCACGGCCCACGGGCCCAGCCGCTCCGCGGCACGCGGGGTCCTCCCAGACCGGGGCGCGAACCCGGTTCCCCTGCATCGGCAGGCGGACGCGCAACCACTGCGCCACCAGGGAAGCCCCAACAGACAATTTTTAAACGTCTGCTTTGTGCCAGGCGCTATCCTAAATAAGCTTGGGATAGTTTAATAAGCAAGACAGACATCTCAGCCCTTGTGAAACAGAGAGAGGCACTAGATCATAAGCATAATAAATGATATAGTTATGATGCCAATTTAATACATCCATCAAAATTATATTAAGCATAATAGCCTTCGTAGTAGGTTGGAAGAAATAAATTCTATAGAAAAATATGTGGCAGGTCATGGGGTACTGGGAATGCTGCGGGTGGAGGGGTACGTTGTAATTTGAATAGAATAGTCAGAGCACTTCTCACTGGGAAGAGGGCATTTGAATGGACCTGGAAGGAGAGAGGAAATCGGCAGCGATGCTCCGGGGCTGAGGAGCGTCCCGGGCAGGGGAGCAGTCGGTGCAAAGGTGGGAGCATATCTGTTGCACGTGGAGCAGGGCGTGTATGTGGGGGGAGCTTCACAACACCCACTGACAGCAGTAAAAGGACGGTGATACTGTTATCAGAACGATGACCACAGTTACGATATTAACACCTACACTGCATGCAGTTTTACTTTTAAGTGCTTTTAAGTGGGTGATCTTAACGTTTTGCCCTTAAAACAACCCTGTGAAGCTAGGAGGAGCACATCGGATTAATCCAGTTTTATAGACCGTGAAACCACGTCCCAAGATTTTATGTGATTTGCCCAAGGTCAAAACACAAGGCCTGGAAGTCTCTACCCCCGGGGTAGAACAGCACCTCTCTGTTGGTCTGTGGGGCCTCTGCAGCAAGGGGTACAATGAAGTTCTCAGACAAAGAGTGGGAGGGACTCCTGTAAAAAGTAGTCCTGGGACGTCAGGACTTCAGGAAATGCCACCCGCCACCCCATTCCACGTGCTGCATGAGGTTCACGAACCTCCTGACTCTCCCCTTAAAAACCTCAAGTTCCAGTGCTGGTGTCCTATAGGGAGAACAGTTGGTCCTCATACAAAACAACCTGGTTTCCCAGCGTTGATAGGAGGTGTGGGAGGGTTGAGTGTGATTCTCTGATCTTTGAAGCTTGGTGTTTTCTTGGACTTGGAACAAAAAATTATTTTGGAGACCAAAGCTGGTGAACCCTGTCCTGAATTTGAGTAAGGAACTTGGTCTTATCTTATCACTCTCCCGCAGTCCCTAAGGAGAAAACTCTGAGAACGTATGACAAACAAAAAACCATCTGAAAACACCGAGTGACACACCAGCAGACGCTTCCCTTGGGGTAAAGGCTACTCTGGTTTTTATGGTGGGAAAGTCCCCACCCAGCTAAACCACCTTCAGTAGCAGAGTTCTCTTGAAACTGGGAAACAGTATGCCGTCTGCATTGGCCTTCCGGAGACTGGTCAGCATAAGCTTCGTTTCTACAGCTAAAATCAGTAAAAATTGATCTCACTCAAGATGAGTTTTGAATTGGACTTGAAAACGAATCACAGAACATACACAGTCTTTTCTTGTGGTCCTACGTCCCGAAAGCTGTATCTGTTGACCTTTGACCATAATTAATTATCGCCTATAAGGACTCTTCGGATAAGAGAAAGAATTCTGCTTCACTGTTTTCTCTAACTCCTTTAACAAAGTTGGCTAGTGACGAAGACAGGAAAAAGAATGCATTTTATACTAACAACTTGGTGAGAAAAGATCATTTATTGTCTCTTTTTCTGTTGTTTTTTTCCATGCCTTGCCTGGCTGTTGGAACCCAGAGCATTGCCGAGTGTCTATAGTGCAGTTTTCTTGTGTGGGGTGTGTAGAAGGAGAAACAAAGTAAATTCCTCCAACTTTTTTTTTTTTTTTTTTTTTTTTTTTTCATCTTCTTCACAAAGGCAGGCCGAAATCCCGTACTTGCGCTTTTGATCATCTGCCTCATGACAACTCTGTGGGTTCCCTAAATAACTGTGTCAAATCAGATTAAAATTTTAATTCCACGTTGGAAGATTGAGCCGGAGTGCCCCTGATGAGCCCTGAGTACCTTCTCACTCCACTCTGAAGACAGCTCCGATGACCCTAATTCAAGGATCCGCGGCTGGATTAGAGAAAAGGTGGAAAACGGTTGCTGTCAAGGTGTCAACTGCTTGGGACACTGCTGGCAACAGTGTGCCGAAGCTGGTAACGGGGGCTTGTGAGGAAGGACGTGCTTGCGCTTGGCTGAGGTCCATCCTGGGGGGCCACCTTGTGTCTGCACTGCAGTTGGGTTCGCACCCAGAAGAACGGACTCTTCTCGGCCAGCTTCCTGCCGTGGGCCTCCTTCAAGAGACCGGGCCAGGCGTGGCGCTCGACCAGGGCCACGCTTCTCCTTCGTATTAAAGTAACGCGGTCACGGTTGCGCTTCACCAGCAGGCCGTTGGCGTTGTTGGCAGCTTATCGTCTCTCCCTACCTGCCTGCTCTCTCCCGTGCAGGCTCCAGATTCTCAGGGTTCCTTGTTCAGCCACCCACCCTCCTCCTTAACCCGCTCTCAGGATGTCTGGGAGAGAGTGGCCCAAGGATACGGAGTGGGATGCAAATAAGGGGTGATATCAGGCTGGACGGGTGGGGGGTCACAGCCTAAACAGGAAGAGTTATGTGGGCTACAAGAAATTACCGTGTACCCAGCAGAACTCCTCCAAGCTTCCTGAAGGCATCTGAATGTCTGCTGAGTCGCGCGTTACGTGAGGGGAACGGGAGTACTCTGAGGGAGTTTTCAAGCGTGCGGGCTGAGGCTGCCAGATTTAGTGAACAAAAACAAAGGGTCTCCTGTTCATTCTGAATTTCAGATTAGCAGCAACAAGAACACAATTTTTTTTTCGTGTAAGTATGTCCCATGCAATTTTAGGGACATATATATATATATATATATATATTTTCTAGTATATGTTCCATCTCACACGTGGGACATACTTATATTTTAAACAATTGTTTATTCGAAATTTAACTGGACACCTTGTGCTTTAACTGGGAACCTCGATCCAGACCCTGTACTAAAAGAAAAAAAAAATTCCTTGCTCGAGTTTTATTACCAATGGCCTTGAAGATATATACATATATATGTGTGTGTGTGTGTGTGTGTGTATATATGTATATATATTAACTACATATACGCATACATGTATAGTATATATATACTATACATGTATGTGTGTATATATATATATAGATTTAATTTCAGAAGTCACTCCAAATTTTCAGTTGTTCTTTAAGATGCTTTCTTTTGTCCCTCTTCAGAAATCCTCAATGCCTTGTGATTTCTCCAGTAGTGGCTCATTTTTATGCATCTACTCCATTTCACAGATGGTTTGCTCTCCTAAGGTCCCTTCTCCTCATCAGCATGACTACTGTACAGTCAAGGGTGAGCCAGCCCGAATGCCACTTCTTCACTCCCTTGTGAACGCAGCCAGTTCTCTCAGAAGTCACTTTGTCACCAGCAGTGACCACCCAAACAGATGAAGGTTGATTGCGTAGGCTAGGGAGTGTGGCAGACTGTAGTGTTCATGCCCTAAATGTCCTCAGATTCAGAGACATGTATTTTTATAAAGTGTTCCAGCCGGACGTCTGGTTCTCGGACTTTCGATCCCCACCCAGGCATCCTTGCCCTTCCCTTTGTGTCCCCATGCATTCCCATGTTTACTTTTACCTCAGCCCTTAGCGGTCTTTCTGAACTGGTCTGTAACATTTTACTGTAAAGTGCTGACTGTAGGAACCTTGCCTAAGTCATCTTTGCATCTTAGGAGCGTAGGATGTGCTTGGCTGGTATCTAATGGGGGCTCAGTGGATGTTTGCTGAATGTCCGACGGCTGGATGTGTAGATCATGGAACGAACTCCAGACCCTGCCTTGCCTTGTGCTGATTCCCATGAGTGCTCCAAGTCTGGGATTGGGGATGGTACCAAGGAACGAAATGTAGTCTCCACACTTAATATATCCCAAACTCCATATATGCTTGTGTGTGGACTGACATGGAGGCTTCCTTACCCTGAACCAAGAGAGGAACAAGAAATTCTTCCAGGACCTCCCTGGTGGCGCAGGGGTTAAGAATCCTCCTGCCAATGCAGGGGACACGGGTTCGAGCCCTGGTCCGGGAAGATCTCACATGCCGGGGAGCAGCTAAGCCCTCGCGCCACAACTACTGAGCCTGCGCTCTAGAGCCCACGAGCCACAACTCCTGGAGCCCGCATGCCTAGAGCCCTTGCTCCGCAACAAGAGAAGCCACCGCAACGAGAAGCCCGCGCACCACAGCGAAGAGTAGCCCCCGCTCGCCGCAACTAGAGAAAGCCCGCGCGGAGCAACGAAGACCCAACGCGGCCAAAAATAAATAAATTTATTTTTTAAAAATGAAAGAAATTCCTCCAGCTTTAATTTCTCCTTCTCTTGGGGATAGAGGACTATGCGAGGATGACTAGGATCATGGAAATTTGGGCTCCTTCTCCTCCCCACAGGTACCTACCCGTAGGTGAGTTTACGTAAATCGAGCCTGTTGTGGCGTGGGCTCTCCATGAAAACACCTCAGAATAACTCATCCCACTTTGTATTAACTGCTGCTGTTTAGACTCCTCCCAATGGCCCGTGTCAAAAGAAAATGCTCTTCAGCCTATTTTGTCCAACACTGATTTTGTTTTCTTTTTATGCAGCTGCTGTAAGCGGCTGGAGCCGTTATCCATAAAATCGTAAATGTGTTTAAACAGTTCTCATTTAAATTCATGGAAGCGTTTCACGTGCAGTTGTGCAGTCTCCCCCCCCCCCCCCCGGTTTCGTTTCTACTTCCCTGTCCACAGTGGTAGCTTCGGCCACCTTTTGGTGCTAATAAGGGCCGAGGCATGGGCTCAGCCCTTGTTTGGGCTGTTTGGATTTCATGGGGAAATTTTTTGATCTGGAGCGCCACAGAGCAAAGCCTGAATCCTGGTCAGTCCTCTTGGAAACACATCAGAGGGAGGCTGTCCATGACTCAGTGCATCGGCTCTGCCGGAAAGCAGCCGAAGAGAGAGCTTGGAGTCATGGTGCTGGTGGCGGTGGAACGGACAAGGCACACGGGGAAGAATGGCCCACTTTCGTGACCCACCTGGCCGGGCCCCTTGTGTTCCCCACCAAGCAGGTCAGAAAATATGCTCTCCTCAGGCTCACCCCCAAGGCTGCTCCTGGGAATGTCCTCAGGCTTGGTCCCCAATCCCTTATGCTGGGTCTGTCTTTCGTCAGCAACTTAACTTTTTTTTTAACTTTTTTTTTTTTCTTTTCTTTTTTTTTTTTGCGGTACGCCGGCCTCTCGCCGTTGTGGCCTCTCCCGTTGCGGAGCACAGGCTCCGGACGCGCAGGCTCAGCGGCCACGGCTCACGGGCCCAGCCGCTCCGCGGCACGTGGGATCCTCCCGGACCGGGGCGCGAACCCGCGTCCCCTGCATCGGCAGGCGGACTCTCAACCGCTGCGCCACCAGGGAAGCCCAGCAACTTACTTTTAATTTAATGACTTGATGTTTTGACTCCTTCCTTGTTCCTTAGTCTAGGGTAGGGTACACCAGTCCTTCATTCATTCACTCAGTAATTTATTCCACTATTTATTTAGTGTCTCCTATGCCTCAACAAACTACGCCTCAGCAAATGAAACAGACACAGCTGATATAGTCGGGCACCTTGCATTTAGAGGGAAGACACACACAACAAGTATATGAGCCCATGCCAATTTGCTCATGAAGTGGGGATCGATGCCATAAAGGAACATAAATCAGAGTAAGGGCATCAAGGAAGGACAGAGTGCTGTTTGGAGAGGAATATAGTACCTGGGAAAAGTGACAAAGTGAGTTCTGTCTCAGCTTCCACAAATGTGTGACCGTAGCAGAGTTAGTTAACCAGCCCTGTGCCTTTGTTACCACATCTATAAAATGGGCTGATAATGACGCTGCCTCGTTGGCTGCTTGTGAGACTTAATGAGTAAATATATGTCAAGAAAGTAGAATGGAGCCCGGCTCTGTGGCTGTTTGTTGTTCTGGTTCCCTTTGTTCTGGTCCCACACCTTTGTCTGCCTACGGCTGTGGAGTCGTCGCAGCCCCACTTGCCACATAATCCCAACGTATCCGGCAATGATGGGTTCTTTCTTGAAGTGAAAATTATTCTAGAGGCCTAGTGTGAGGAAGACATTATTTCTAAGATGTCACCCCACACTGATGGTAGGGGAACACAGGATTTAACTTTCACGCTTTTCTTTCACAGATAATTTGGGAAGTAAGGGGAGATATTTAAATTGTTCTGTTAAGTAGTTTTTGTGCATATGATGCTATTAAACAAAACCATGTAAAATTGTTGACATTTATTGTTGACCTATAAACTCAGCAATTTCACATTGGTTGAACTTATTAAACAAGCAGGTATTATGTCGGATTTCTTTTTTTTTTTTTCCAACGTAGCAACTCACAGCATCAATTTGATTTCTTCATTTTTAATAAATAAGTACCCACTGACTGTTCTTAGTGCTCCGTATGCTGTGGCTCACTAGGGAAGTTTGGTTCAGCTGTGTTTCTGAAACCACTTTTTAAAAACTCTCTAAGTTTACATGATGCATTTTTCTCCATATAGTTATTTTTCATCTTTAAATTATACTTAACTTTCATCAAGCAGTTATTAATTTATTTCCAAGTACAGGCTGGCCTGCCAGAAATAAAAAATGACTAATATCACTGACCATAGGAAGAAATGCTAGTCTAATGTTTTTCTGTCTAATAAAGGATACACACACTCACACACATATGTATACAGAGAGAGAGGGAAAGGGAGAGGGAGGGGGAGGGGGGAGAGAGGGGAATTTGGTTTTGTTACACATCTTTAAGTTCCGTTCACAACCTTATTATCCTAATAGTCTTCTTTTATTTATTATAACCTTTAAAAATTCTTTATAATAATGGAAAGTTATGCTAGTCTGAAATCAGTAATTTAAACAAGATGACCAAGAAATTGTGAAAGATGGTTTCTACATATACTTATGTACATCTAGCTAGAGTAATTAATATTTCTTTGTTAAATGACATTTCACTCTCCGTGTTTGTATGTGTGTGTGAGAGAGAAAAACTTCAGCAAAAGTCTGAAAATTTCTATCCCAGCTCTGGTGTACATTTGGTTTCTCTTGTTCTGGGTCTCTCGGGACCTCTTTCTTTTTGTTACTGTTTCTCTGGCTTCCCTGCCCTCCTCCAGATTCCTGACCAGAAAACGCAAAAGGTTAGAGACTTGTGGATGGGCAGTTGATGTGTGAGCATCTCTGAGTCAGAGTGGCAGGAAGTGTGACCAAACAATTTATTAACCATGTGTTTCCCATCTCAGGGGTTAGATGGGTTACCTGCCAGCCCCTAATTAGTGGTGTGAGACATCTTTGTTACCTCGGGCTAGTGAGCTGAAGTTAAGAGGGCCTCGAGAAACAGCATAGCTTGGGGAGAGCAGACAACTCTAGTGGAGTGTTCCTCTGAAGGGCACACACATATTTCTGTATCTGGAAACAGTCAGTGCATCTCACTGAAACAGAGCCAGATCTGAGACTAAAATGCCACAAAACTCTCTACTATTTCAACCAAGTCTGCACCCTTAAAGCCAAATAATTTTTTAAAAATTAATCTTCTTTACATTAGGGAAAACTGGGAATTTTGTTGCTTTAGGAAAGAATTTTTCTCCCGTTGGGCATTTTAGATCTTTATTAAAAAGAAGTTACGTAAATTCTTAGGAAGACCTCTCCTTCAATACATTATTTTTTATTTATTAAAAAAAAATTTCTGTTGGAGTATCATTGATTTACAATGTTGTGTTAGTTTCAGGTGTACAGCAAAGTCAATCAGTTATACATATACATATATGCACTCTTTTTTTAGATTCTTTTCCCATATAGGTTATTACAGAGTATTGAGTAGAGTTCCCGGTGCTATACAGTAAGCATCCTTCAATATTTTAAATAACATTTATATATTTATATATAAACATAATATATATATATAAATATATATATAAATATATATTATAATTATTGTGGGCAGAGTGCCAGGTCAGGCATCGAAAAGGTGCTTCCCTTCTAGATGGTGTCGTCATTCGGTTTTCTTTTCGTTGGTGTTTAGTTGGTTTAAATCTCTAAATCTAGATCTCATTTTCAACAATAAATGTGCTCCATGAAAATCATGTGTAAATAGAATTTTTATAATTTGAGTCCATTTAGAGTAATAATTAGTAATCTGCCCAATATGCTTTATGTGTCCATGGATTATTGTTTATTGAATTAATGGTCTACAAGCTGAATAGTTAAAGGTCTCTTTTGAGTAGGGTTTATCAACCTTGGCACTACTGATACTTTGGATTGAATAATTCTTGGTTATGGGGGATGTCCTGTGCATTACAGAATGTTTAGCAGCATTCCTAGCCTCTGCCCTCTAGATGCTAGTAGCAACCTCCTGCCCCGGATGTGACAACCAAAAATGTCTCCAAACACTGCAAAATGTTCCCTGGAGGGCAAAATCACCCCTGCATGAGAACCGCAACTATAGAATAAAGTGTATGAATTAAAAAAAAAAAATAAGAGTAAGCAGGGGAGATATTCTCTTATGGTCTCAATTAGAAAAAATGACTTTCAATTAACAAAATAGCTCTTCATTGTATTTAAATAAGTGTATATACATATTTCCTCAGTAACCAAGTTTAATGATAATGAAAGTGATCTTTCCTGTGATTAGATAGCATCAGCTTTCAATTTCAAAGATTTTTAGTAGTTGTTTTAACAAATTACACAGCAATCAGTCTGGAATGTTTGATTGGCCAATAAAAATAAAAAGTCTCTACATATGTCATCCATTTTATCACTCATGTAGTCACAGACCAACTCTAAGAAAGAATTAGTTTTTTAGTTCCTTACCCTGCAACGTTCTAAGCTGCTTGGAAGCCGGACTTACAGTGGACTGGGAGCTGATGGCGAGAACGCTGTGCATAAGTTCATTCCCTCCCATGCATTCCAGCATTTGACCTTTCACTACAAGGACTTCCTGGTCCCTAACTCTTAGGAAAATAAAATTCCTTCCTAGGATTTATTGGGAATTCACTTGATGAGTCAGAAAACCCATCAGCATATACTTTTATGACTATAGGAAACCTGGAAGAAGACATCTGTATAGCTAACCAAAACCCAGTAATTGCCTGGATTTTAAATAGTCTTTAATTACTGGAGAACTACCACAAAATTCCCTCCCAAACGAATATTCCATTGTTATAAGACACCTGGTAGTGAAGGTTTTAGTATGTTTACTATAGTCAGTCAAAAGGGAAGTTCACTCAGTAGTAACCAGCCTGATGGAGCTAATGGCAGAAGACCAGTTAATAAAACCAACACATTCCAATTGTTTGATGTAAGAGCTTGTTGGGAGTGTGACTTTTTTTTAAGGCCATTTAATTACATACCCTAATGTCTTCACTCAGCCATTCTCTAAAATATATTTTCCCAATTTCAGCATATACCCCTTCTCCACTCTCAATTAGCTCTTGCATCGGGCCTTGGCTTCCAAACTCCATAAGTAATAGTAACTTAATTTTCCAAGCCATAAATCAGGTAGGCTTATGCTCCGTAGCCCATGTTCCATTTGTTTTTAATCGGGCAGCCTGGTACTCAGAGGTCGGAAGCTTTAATTCAGAGGGCTCCCATGACTTTTGGAAGGAGAAACCTTTGGCTTTCTAGAATTCCCTTTGTGAGTGTTTAAGTATCCTTTTGGCAAAAGTTGGAATATATATAGCATCTCATATAGAATCCTTCTTTAATTTACTGACCTACGCACACTCCCTTCTACTGTGGCTCTAAGATTAAAAGAAACATTTAACAACATTTCCTACACGTATGCAGTCTGATTTTTCATGTCGTCCTTTCGAAAGAAATGTAGTTGCAGGGAAAAGGGACTCGAGGAAGGGAGTTAGGAGGTATTACATTTCTAGAAATCATTTTAATGAAATGGTTCTAGTAAGTAGTAGTATCATTGGGATAGTTTAGGTTCGATATCATCTTGTGAAAGAAGAAAAAATTAACATCTTTTAAAGTTTATAAATATTCAGAGCTCCTAGCGCACCATTTTATAACTGAAAAGTATCTTAGAGGTATTTTCTGTAACCTCCTTATTTCATCTGTGAGGAAAAAGGAAAGTGACGCCCAGAGAAGTTTTAAACCCAGACAATAGTCACAAGCCTATTAGTGCAGAGCTAGAACGAGGACTCAGTTATTTTATGTCCTTTTACATTAATCTAAAATAAAGTCTAATAAATAATTTAGTCATTTAGATGGCTTATCCACCTAACATAAAACATCCAAATATTTAGGTGTTTCTTAATTATTTCCCAACATCTACTGTTTCATTTAGATATATTGCATTAAAATTTTAGAACATCAAGTATAAAGAGAAACATCCTAAAATCTATCAGAGTAGAAAAAAATACAGATTAATTACAATAGGTGGAGAATCATATTGGCACAAGAGTTCTCATCAACCCTGGATGTAAGAATACAGTGAGTATTTTAAATGCTGGAGGAAATTTAAATTTTAAAATGCTGAAGGAAAATTTCTTTCAACCTATAATCTTATACCTAGTACTATTATTCTAGCATGAGTACAAAAAGATTATTTTCTCCATATGGATAAGAAGACAGGTAAACTTCTGTAAACATTCTGAAAGAATTACAAGAAGATATACACCAGCAATAAGAAAGATGAATCCAAAGGAAGTAATGAGATAGAAGAACTTAAGATGAGCAACAATATTTGGAAAACTTAACGCTAAGTTTAATAAACATTTAGTGTAAAAAAAAAAAGAAATATCTGAAACTAAATGTTCAGGATATATCAGTGATTACTTTAGTCGGGGTGAAGTGGGAGATTAGAAGAGTAGAAAGAAAGAAAATCACTCAGTGTGTCTAGTGTTAGTGAGGGTATATACAAGTAGCTATGTATGTAAACCAATATGTAGGGTAACTCAGTAGAATTATTAACATGTAAAATGTGCATTTCCGGTGACTTAGCAGTTCTTCTTCTTGCGTGTTACCGTTAAGAAAAACATGCATATGTGTACAAGGAAGCATATCTGTTCAAGAATTTCAGAACAGCAGTTGCTCCTAATGATGGAAAAAAAAAATTTAGAATCCACCTAAACATCTTTCAGCCAGGGAGGACAGCTAAAATATCTGGGATATATATCTGGTCTATGGAATCCAAAGTAATAATTAGAAAAGCAGGGCTTCCCTGGTGACTCAGTGGTTGAGAATCTGCCTGCCAGTGCAGGGGACATGGGTTCAAGCCCTGGTCTGGGAAGATCCCACATGCCGCGGAGCAGCTAGGCCCGTGAGCCACACTACTGAGCCTGCGCGTCTGGAGCCTGTGCTCCGCAACAAGAGAAGCCGCAATGGTGAGAGGCCCGCGCACCGCAATGAAGAGTGGCCCCCGCTTGCCCCAGCTAGAGAAAGCCCTCGCACAGAAACGAAGACCCAACACAGCCATAAATAGATAAATAGATAAATAAATAAATAAATAAATAAATAAATAAATAAGAAAACAAAAACAGAGAAATAAATACAGGAAGGCCTGACTCAAAAGGATCTTTAGGGGCCTCCCTGGTGGCGCAGTGGTTGCGCGTCCGCCTGCCGATGCAGGGGAACCGGGTTCGCGCCCCGGTCTCTTTAGGACATATTTTCTAGTAAAAAAAAAAAAAAAAAAAGACCATTGCATGTGGCATGTATATACTCAGAGTATTGGATTTTATATGTATCTATATGAATTGTGTCATCCTACATATGTATGTACATGCACAGAATTGTGTGTGGATCAGTCACTGTTTTACATTAACCATGCTACACGTGCTCTCCATTAGTGACACTGAATGTCATTTGTTCATTCATTTTTTTCAGATATTTATCACATATTTGTTAAACACGTTTTACGTGTTATGTTTTATCCTAAGACCTAAAAATGTGGTCTGTGCTCTCCTTGAGCATATTTTATATCATGGGAGCCAAACTATCAACTTAAGATGTCAATAGTTGACAACAGAAGTAGCTCTGTCTGAAGGGCTTTGGAAAACCTTACAGAGCAGATGACCAAATGGCTTGGCCTTTGAAGGATTAGCACTTTGCTAATACAATAAATGGAGGAACACTCCAGAAGGAGCAATAGAACATGCAGTGGAATATGGGCATGGACATAGCAGTATGGGTGGGGAAATGTAAATATTTTGCATGTTAGGCTATAGAGAAGAGAGTGCCATTAAAGACAAGAAACATAATTAGATGTTTGTTTTCAGAAAGATAGCTAGGCAACAGCAAGGACCTACTGTATAGCACAGGGAACTCCGCTCAATATTCTGTAATAACCTAAATGGAAAAAGAATTTGAAAAAGAATAGATACATGTATATGTATAACTGAATCACTTTGCTGTACACCTGAAACTATCATGACATTGTTAATCAACTGCACTCCAATATAAAATAAAAATTTAAAAAAAGATAGCTGGATAATTTGGAAGACAAAGATATTAGAGGAAAGTAGAACGCTGAGAAAGATTTTACAAGAATCCAAGTGAAAGATAATGAACAGGTCATGGAATTGGAGAAAAAGAAAGGGATGTGATAGATACTTCAGAATTTTCAGGATGAACTTGAAAACATGTTGCCATCTAATTAGGGAGCAGTTTTCAAGCTACTTCTCAATTTTGTTTTTTATTTCTACTCAGTCATTTTCTCTTTTGTCCCTGTTTTCCCTGGAAGCTGTGGTGTCCAGTTGATTTAAAGAAATGATGGGTAGTGGGTGGCCCAGAAGCTTCTTCTTGGTGATGGATGGTTTTAGTGACCTTCGTCTGAAAGAGGCAGTTGTAGATACTGGCAGGAGGGGAGGATAATGCTCCTCTGGGTAAGTGCCAGCTCCAGGAGGACTCCCTTCCAGATGTCCCAGGGAGCCCAGTGGTCTCTAATCCCAGCTCTAACAGCATCCAGGGAATAGACTCCCACACACAGATGCCTTCAGCCACAGGATGGGGACTCCTGTGATTGGTTACGTTCGGAGTCCGAGGTCTCACCACAAGTTGGCAGAGGCTGGTCACACACAGAGAAAGACGTGTCTGTGGGCATGACCCTCTCCAAAGCCATGGTCTCAGGGGTGGTGGCGGGCGACTCAGGGAGGAGGGACCACGTGAGAGCTCTGGAGTCACCAGGAGGGCCTGAGGTTTGGTTTATATTAACACCCTCGGCTTTGGCTACTTGGGCAACTTTGCTAAAGCTCAGAAGGGTGAATTAAAGGCTGGAAATGGTACAAGAAAAGACCTCCCGGGGAACAGCTTGGACCTGTAGACCTTGACCTTTATGTTCTCAGTCTCCTCTGAGCCATCCCCATTTCTGATCTGCATTGCGCCACAAGGAGAGGAAAAGCATAAAAACAAATCTATTCTTTATTAATGCATAGAGAAGCAGTTACATTTCTTACAATGCCTTAATAAATTAAAAAACCACGTATAAAAGGAAGGTCAGTTTTTGGTGGCATGTGTGCATTTTGGTGTTTTTTTTTTTATCCCAGTAACCTTATTCCTCTCTGTCATCCTTTGCAGGGGAAGAGGGGGCAGCTCTCACCCAAAAGGCAGAGCCATATGTGTGAGTCTGTCTCTCCGTGGACATGTTCGCTGTGCACGTGGGTGTGTGTTTGTGTATTATCCCCTCGCTCTGGATGACGGCAGGGCTGAGCTGAAGAGCAGGAGACACAGCTCCCAGGACGGGAATCTTCCTCCGTTAGGACTCAAATACTCTCCACTCCCTTGAGCCCCTGCGATCACATGGGCAAACACACCACCTGCTTCACTTGTTCTTTTCTTTTTCCTTTTGCTACTTCTGCTTTTTGTCTTCCTGTCTCTTGCTTTCTTTGACTTTCCTCTTTTTCCTCTTTCATGTTTTTTTCCATGTCTCAGGGAAGAGTAGGATTGACTGACTACTTCATTGGTTTCTGTATTTACCACTGTGTGGCTTTTAAAGAGAATATGTGAGGGATGGAGTGAGTGTGTGTGTGTGAGAGAGAAAGAGAGAGTGAGACAGACAGACAGATGGAGGGAGAGAACATAAAAGTGTGAGCGCTTGTGAGAGTGATGTTAGGTGGCCAACAAAATATACTATTAGAAATAAAACAAAGCATATAGTACAGGGAACTCTACTCAATATTCTGTAATAACCTATGTGGGAAAAGAATCTGCAAAAGAATGGATATATGTATATGTATAACTGAATCACTTTGCTGTACACCTGAAACTATCACAACATTGTAAATCAACTACACCCCAATATAAAATAAAAACTTAAAAAAAAAAGAATAAATGTAGACAGATTTAATAGTCCTGAAAGACCTAAAAGCATGCTTTGTTAACCAGCTTGCAATACTACATTTGACATTATAAATGAATGTACTGACACAAGGGTGTTAAGTTTAAATGCAATTATAAGTAAAATTAAATAATTTAAAAAAGAAAGAGAACAAAATACCAGTGGACCTGACTGTGGACAGTTCTGCCTCCTGAGGGTACTCATATAATCCATATGGGGAGATGGCATTTCCTGTTCTTCTTCTTCTTTACTTGCAGAGACTGGTGGGGAAGCTTCATGTGCCTAAGAATTCGATCCTGGAGAAAGTGAAACCCGTTTTGTTTCCGAGAACACCCTCGATGAGTTTGGGGATGGGCTACGGTGGGCCAGAGCCTCTGAAGAAGGGGGTGGAGGGCTGTGCTATTTTGCATGAGAAACAAATCAACAGGAGCAGGAGGAAACTGAGGCTAGCCATGAAAGAAAGAAGGAAGGGAAAAACAGGGCAGTGGCTGCGGCACAAGACAAAGCGATAGCTGGTGAGAAACTTCCTGATGTGGGATCAGCCAATGGAATTTTCACGCAGGGACATGCTTGGTTGGTCACTGTGATATCTGGCAGTGAAACGATCTTGTTTCATTGTTTAACTTCCAAGTTGTTTAACTTCAAACTTCCTTATGTGTTGATCATACGGAACTGGCTTTAGGATGATGATATTTGGGGAAAGGCAAGGCATGGGGGATGTGTTTTCAAGGTTGACAGTGGACCGAGAAAAGAGAACCCTCTTGTGAGACAGAATGAAACAAAGGAAAGTTCAGCAACAGCAGGAACTTGGAGAAAGCTACGTTCCTTCAGAAGGTCCACTGACCTTAGGAGAGAGGCCCTGTCTCTCCTAAGATGGGGGTGGAGGCAATTTATGTAGATATTTACTGAAAGGTGTCCTCACAAAGTTGAAGGACAGGGGGGATCTTGGAGTGTAAGGTGTAAGTTACACGCACACGCACACGCACACGCACGCGCACACACACACGCGCACACGCACACACACACACACGCACGCACTCTCACTAGCCAGACAGGGGGGATCTTGGAGTGTAAGGTGTAAGTTACACGCACACGCACACGCACACGCACGCGCACACACACACGCGCACACGCACACACACACACACGCACGCACTCTCACTAGCCAGACAGGGGGGATCTTGGAGTGTAAGGTGTAAGTTACACGCACACGCACACGCACACGCACGCGCACACACACACGCGCACACGCACACACACACACACGCACGCACTCTCACTAGCCAGACAGGGGGGATCTTGGAGTGTAAGGTGTAAGTTACAC
>NC_041227.1:128736895-128768064 GCF_002837175.3 Physeter macrocephalus
CACACACACACACACACACACACACGCACTCTCACTAGCCAGACGGGGGGATCTTGGAGTGTAAGGTGTAAGTTACGTGCACACACACACACACACACACACACACACACGCACACGCACTCTCACTAGCCAGACAGGGGGGATCTTGGAGTGTAAGGTGTAAGTTACACACACGCACACACACACACGCGCACGCGCACACGCACACACACACGCACACGCACACGCACACGCACACACACACGCACACACACACACACACACGCACGCACTCTCACTAGCCAGCCTACCTGATATTGCTGGAGAGACTTGTTAACTGTTGTTAAATAAATTAATTCCTGCTGGTACAACCAGAAATGCTGGTCTACACTGAGTTGCAGATTTGAGAGGCAGCTCAATAGAACATGAAAGGCCCCTAACAGAGGCTGCACCCTATGACTTCAGATACAGGCTTGTATTTAACTGCACTGCATGCCTCCCCTGTCCCTGGCATCTTAGGCTGATATGTTTCATTATTTATTATTACTTTTTAAATTTATTTTATTTTTGGCTGCATTGGGTCTTCATTGCTGCGCACGGGCTTTCTCTTGTTGTGGTAGGTGGGAGCCACTCTGCTGCGGGTGCGCCGGCTTCTCATGGCGGTGGCTTCTCTTGTTGCAGAGCACGGGCTCTAGGCATGCAGACTTCAGTAGTTGTGGCACGTGGGCTCAGTAGTTGTGGCTCGCAGTCACTAGAGCGCAGGCTCAGTAGTCGTGGCGCACGGGCTTAGTTGCTCCGCGGCATGTGGGATCTTCCCGGACCAGGGCTCGAACCCGTGTCCCCTGCACTGGCAGGCGGATTCTTAACCACTGTGCCACCAGGGAAGCCCGAGGATGGTATGCTTCTTTCAGTTAAGTTCCCATGGCAGTTCTCGCTGCTTTGGAGTCCAAGTCTTGATGTGTTCCTCGGGGCCCCCGAAGTAAATTTAATAAGAATATCCCTCAGATGCTCTCCAAACTTTGTCAAATTACTCTCGCCATTTTGGGGGCTTGCCAAACAAGAGCCGAGAGGTTAAATTGTTTATTTAGATTTCCTTATATAACTTTCTGCAATAATAGGGAAAAAGGTGAATGAGAATTTGGTAAAGATAAGCCACTCTCAGATCCTTTTGTCCACTCTCAAGTTCCTCACTTGCCACAGCCCTGGATCTCACAGGAGGGTGAAGTTCTGCGTTTGCTGTATTGACCTGACGTGACGAGTAACCCATTTATCTTTGTCTTCAGTCTGTCCCACACTGTTCGCTCACCTCTTCCTAGAAAGTGCTCATATTTCTACTACCCTTTGAAATGGAAAAGTGGAGAGAAAACAACAAAATTTTCTTGTTTATCATGACCCGATAAGAGATGGGGTGAACTGAGCTCTCTACAGGGCCCTGAATGGATGAAAAGGACCCAAAACATATGGAAAATATGGAGAATAGGGTATAAGTCATAAAAATAAAAATAAAATAAATTGGGAATGCCAGTTTCTGGTAATGATTTGTTTTCACAGTAACTGAGAACTCCCTTAAACCTGTGATTAATCACACACTTATGGTGAGGGTAAGCTGGCAGAATTAGGGGGCTTGGGTTATTAGTGCAGCTGCTTTCCATTGATGAGAGCTGAGTTCAAATCTCAACCCACTTTGCAAATGAAAATGTCATTTTGAAAGTTAATTGGCTCCATGCAATAAATACTGGCTACTTGATTGATGTACCTAAAAAATCACTACCTGGAAAAAAAAATTATATATATGGCCCGTTAGCAGACTCAAGCCGTCAAAAAGTCAGACATTATTTAAACAATTTGCTTTTCTTAATAGTCCAACCACCTGCAAGTAAATAGAATTTATTAAAAGAAGGTGGAGTTTCTAGGAGTCAGAGCATGTGAAAGAAAGTCTGAATGTATTAAGGACTGTAGAATTTTAGTACTAGGAAAAATAATCTTTAAAAGCCATCTAATCTAATCCTTGTTTTTTTTTTTTTTTTTTTAATAGAAGAGGGAATCGAAACTTGGGAGGTTAAGGGACTTGCTTAAGCCACGCAGTTAACTGGTGGGGGGAGCAGGGGCTGGATTCCAGGTGTCTTGTTCCTTACATACGTTCTCTGAATTATTCTCAGGGACCCTTAGCTCGGTTCTCCCCTCACTGCTGTGACACTTAGCCTCTCCCCATGACTTGTCCACAGGGTCTTGTCTTTAGTGTATTCTGTGCTTCAGAAGATTCCATTTTCTTCTGCCAAGACAGCTCGAAACTTAATTTATCCACACTTTTTCTTCTTTTTAAATGATAATGCTTCTATCAGCGTAGGCATCCCTGCACTTCCAGATAGAGGAAGGTCCGCAGTCCACACGACTGTGATCCCTTTACACTAGATGTCCTAAAATTGAATCCAGAGTGAATCTGACCAAAAGCAGAGAAGTGTGAGGTATTACATTTAGTAAGAGAGCAGCTCTGCCTAAACCAATATTCTGCGAAGAGTATTGTCTGAGCCAGTGAGATGCAAGTAAGTCATCTTACTAGGTTAGTCACCTTCAGTAACCTAGAAGTCCTAGGTTACTTTGTTAACATGTTTATAATTTAAGTTGCTCCTGATCTTGAAATAATGTCTTTTATGGGGCATTTCATTTGGTGGCCAGCATGAGTTTACTAAGCCTGTTAAAGGCGGTTCTCGTGAGAGCTCAAGGAGAAAGGAAGAGAGCTATGGAGGCAGCCTCTCTTGTCTTAGAGGGTACATATGTCATCACGAACCGAATGATGGCAGAGACGTGGATATTAAAGGCCTTTCTGGTGAGATCTGAAATTGAAATGAGGAACTTGCTGTTGGAAACTGGAGAAAAGACATGATGACAGGGACTTGCCATGGGTTCCCCAGTGCTGACCGCAGCAGCTCAGCAATATTTGTCATATAAATTAAAAACGACATTAAGTGAATGAATGGCTTCTAAAATCAACAGAATGTGTCTTTGGTATATTGATATATTGATTCAGAAGAGAGAAAACTAGCTGAATAAAATACAGATTACCAATGATGTTACTTTTCTCCCCCAGTTGTTATTGTCAATGTATATAGAGCAACTGTTAATTCTGTATATATTTAAAATTCTGTTTTCTTCAAATCTGTTATTTCTTTTTTTTGATGTGAGTCATTTTTATGTAGATAATCATGTTATTCAGAAAAAAAACATACTTTTCTTTCTTCCTTTTTAACCAATACATTCTCATCCCTCCTCCTTCACGCTAGTTTATTTCCCTGTAGGCCAAATTCTATTATAGTGAACTTTAGGAGACTTCGTATTTGTATTAATCAATTCTTTCCATGATAATTTTTAAGATTCTTCTTAAAAAGTGATTTCAGATCCAATGAATACTGACTGAGAACTAATTATATTCCAGGTTCTGTGCTAGATATTTTTACTCATAATGTCTAATATAAGTTACTGGACTGTTAAATTTCTGTGTGAAGTATTTGCTTTAACTGGGAAGAGGTTTTCTCTTCCAGGGAAAAGTCACCTCCCCCAGTTTCTGCATGCTGGAAACTAGACAGGACAGTGAGATGTGTTTTTATATCTTGAGGGGTCGCTACCAACAACAGCAACTTTGAGAAATGCACTAAGTCATTTCAAGGGCAGTTGCGTCAGTTGGCCAATCTCAGAATTTTGTACCTTGAAAAGAAATAAGGCTATGCTTAAAAGAAACTAGGCTGATGATTCAACTGGAAATTCAAAGTGAACTCATAGTGCTTGAAACTGTATATTTCTACACTATCAGTGCTTTCTAATATCAGAGAAATTGTCTAGATAACTTGTCTCCCTTATTCAGATTCCTGATCAAGACATATTTCCTGAGCAATTTCTTTCTACTCAGTTTACCCCCCTTAGCGTTAAGTATCACTAGGCCCACCAGTTTAGAAATTATTCTCCCCAACTTTAAGTACCTCTCAAATCTATCCATTCCTCTCCATTCTCAGTGGCACTGCATTAGTTCAGGCCTGCATCATTTTTTTGTCTTGGATTACTGTAATTGCCTCTACTCTTAACTGCCTGAAGTCTTGCCCCTTTCCCTGTACCCCTTTCAATTTATTTTCTACATTGCCTGAGTAATCTTTCTTAAATGCATGCCCGAGCATGTCATTCCCCGCTTAAAATCCTTCAGTTGTACTCAACTGCATTTATAATACAATTCAAACTTTTTTAGCAACAGCCAATTTAAATCCTCTCTGGAATAAGGCAGAGGATATACATACAAACATGGACACATGCTCACATGAGTTCCTTAGCGTGGCATATAAGGAAGACCCTCTGAGTCTAGCTTCTGCCTCTCTGGCCTTCGCCCCTCCACCTCTCCCCCCTTACACACCTCACACACTCTGCTCTGCGGCCCGTGCCTATGACTACATTTTACTGCTCCTCCGTCTGCATAGAATCCACTTTACTTGGGGTCTGCCTAACCCCTCATCTTTCAAACCTTAGCTCAGGTGGAACCTCCCCTGGGAAGCCTTCCCTAGGAATGGGTGTGGGACACTCTTCCAGATTCGTCTAGCATTCTGAGCATTTCTCTATCAACTACTTCCTTCCATATTATTCTCAGTTTACTTGTCGATTGCCAGACTGGAAATTCGTCGAGAGTAAAACCTAGCATTGACATCGATAGGCTTCCCAGCTCAGATGTAGAGCTGTCTTGTTTCTTGGTTTTGAAGTGCCACATCATTTTTGCCACTCTGAGGCTCTTCTACAATAAGTCATACATTGCTTTACAATTTTTCATTTATCTTTTATCTTTTTAAGTTTATTTTTATTTTTGGCCATGCCACGCAGCATGCAGGATCTTAGTTCCCCGACTAGGGATCAAACCCATGCCCCCTGCAGTGGAAGCGTGGAGTCTTAGCCACTGGGCCGCCAGGGAAGTCCTCATCTTAACTGTTTATCACAGACTCCTGGATGAAACCAGGGAGGCCTGTCAGGCCCAACCCAGACTTCCAGCATGGGAACACTTTCTCTGACAACTGGGCTGGTGGCTATCCAGTATCTGCTTGGCACCCATGGGCTAAAGCTCTGTGCTTTCCCGTTCCCAGGGGAACTATGACTTCTCACTGACTTTACTCAGTCATTCCCTGAAAGTAGTTTAGGGAAGGGTCATCTTGGGCTTTTGTTCCTCTAGAAGTATTGACCATGGACCATTCCCCTTGTTAGGGTAATTTACATAAATGCAAAACAGGTAACCGAGGCCTTGGATAACTGCTTATTTTCCCTTTTTTTTTTTTGCGGTACGCGGGCCTCTCACTGCTGTGGCCTCTCCCGTCGCGGAGCACAGGCTCCGGACGCGCAGGCTCAGCGGCCGTGGCTCACGGGCCCAGCCGCTCCGCGGCACGTGGGATCTTCCCGGACCGGGGCTCGATCCCGTGTCCCCTGCATCGGCAGGCGGACTCTCAACCACTGCGCCGCCAGGGAAGCCCTAGTTTTCTTTATGAGCTTCTCTTCCCAAGATCCTCAGTGCCCTGACCTTCCCCGATTTCCTTACTCCCACGTGGCTTCCTTCCATTTGGCTGGTGCATAGGTGTATATTTTCACCTTCTTCTACGTAAATCTTTAGGACCTTTGTTCCCTTGGAAACATTTAGAATAGGAAAATTCCTGGGAAGTGGATGACTAATAATGATTTAATTACCTGTCGACATACACTTTGCCTGGTAGTAGATTTTTCTGCTTTGATCCAGAGAAGTAAACTTGCACTGATGGAATTTCTGAAGTCAGAAATAGACTTGTGGGGATTTTTATAGGTGTTTAGGCTGAGGTTATTCTCAGCATCCTTACTAAACATGCCATCTGCGTTCTCATCTATTCTGCTTAAGCATTGATTTGTTACATAGCACTGATTTGTTATACAGTAGAAACAATTCAAATTAGGGCCTCGAACAGGGTAAGCTCAGGCTTGATTTAAACTGTTGGCCACATGCAAGGGATCTAATCTGGTGGAGGAAACAGGACAGAAAACTGTTTGGGGACAGGGACACAGGCTGGTGGGGTAGACGCTCCTGGGAGGACCCTCCTAGAATCCAGATTTTCCATCAGTGATGCCTTATAAAGGCGAAAAGGAGCCACATACAGTCAAGAGGGCAGTAAAGATCTCTGAGGAGTTTCTGTTTCAGAAACCTGTTGATTCCGACAATAAAACTCATCCTCAGGACAGTTTTAAAAGTTTGCTGTTATCAGATGTTTTACTGTCTGCCCCTTCAATTCTTGAGATTTCTTCGGTGCAGCTAGTTATGATGTGATTTTCCACACTGATACAAGCTTTGGCAGAGCTTTCCCTCCACTTCTTTTGGCTGCCAAGACCTTGAGGGCTCAACTACACGTACCATTGTCTTTCTTCCCTGCAATGACTGAGGGAGAGGCTTCGTAGAATTTTCTGGCTAGGTTGGGACAGCAAGACTCATTGCTGGGCCTTTGTTTCAGCTTGAAATACACCACAAATTAATTGGGCTGATGCAGGTAATTAAGATAGTCACTTGGATTGCGTGCCTTTCCTCTGAAAAATTTAAGTTGCCAGATCTAGTCTTGGTGTATGGAAATGTTAATGATCTATGGCCTTAAGAAAAAAAATCTTTCCTTTAAATGGAAGTCATAGCTAAAGAAAATGTCCAATTGTCCAAGGCCTCGTTTACCTGTTTTGCATTTATGTAAATTACCCTAGCAAGGGGAATGGTCCATGGTCAATACTTCTAGAGGAACAATAGCCCAAGATGACCCTTCCCTAAACTACTTTCAGGGAACGACTGAGTAAAGTCAGTGAGAAGTCATAGGTCCCCTGGGAACGGGAAAGCGCAGAGCTTTAGCCCATGGGTGCCAGGCAGATACTGGACGGCCACCAGCCCAGTTCTCAGAGAAAGTGTTCCCATGCCGGAAGTCTGGGTTGGGCCTGACAGGCCTCCCTGGTTTCATCCAGGAGTCTGTGATAAACAGTTAAGATGAGGACTTCCCTGGCGGCCCAGTGGCTAAGACTCCACGCTTCCACTGCAGGGGGCATGGGTTTGATCCTTGTAAGATCCCGCATGCTGTGTGGCATGGCCAAATATAAAAATAAACTTAAAAAGATAAAACATAAATGAAAAATTAAAAAAGCAATGTATGATTTATTGTACAAGAGCCTCAGAGTGGAAAAAATGATGTGGCACTTCAAAACCAAGAAATGTTAGAAAAGAAGTGTTAGAAAAGAAGGTGCCAGTGATTAATACAGTAATCAGAGTCCTTTGGCATTCTGTGCTAGTGGTTAAGATTCTTTAGCGTTACTGTGTTTGTGCTTATGAGTCTAACAGATCATGATACTGCCTCTCCTTCTACTAAGAAGCACCAGTAGTACTTTAGTCTTAGCCCTTCCTCAGACACAGATCTACTGTGTTTCTCACCTTAATTCCTTTTTGATGCATATGCTTCATTTCAGATCATGAACTTGTTTCCTGATTCTTACTCCTCACCCGATCCCTTAGGTTTAGAAGTCCACTTGGGAAGGTACCCTACCTGATTTTGCTAACTTCCACCATAGTAGCTCAGCAGAGCACCTAATGTTACTCTGATAGGCCAGCGTTCTCTGTGCACCAAAGCTTTTCTGTTCTCTCTTAGAATTCAAATCACTCTTGATCGGAGAAGAGTGTTAATGTAGATAGCCATTGTTGAGTTATACAGTTGTTTTTTTCCACTAAAGCTTTTTTAATGTTTCTCTTTTTTTTTTTTAAAGTTTGTTTTTAAATGGATCAGGTGGTGGGAATATTTGCATTTAAATATTTAAAAAGTAATTTGACCTTAGCAGAGCAGATGGGTGTTACCTAAAGGTACCACTAATGTTTGATATACAGTTTGATGTTTTGATAAATTTCTATATTCATGTAAACATCACCCAAATCAATATATATATAGAACATTTTCATCTGCCTCAGAAAGATTCCTTATGACCTTTTGCAGCCAATCCTGCTCCAAGCAAATATTGATCTGATCTCTATATTATAAATTAGTTTTAATCTAGAATTTCCTATGAACAGACTCACATAGTGTCTACTTTTTTGTATCTTATTTCTTTCACTTAGCATACAGATTTTGAGATACATCCTTGCTGTTCTTTGTGATAGTACTTTGCTCATTTTATATCTCTGAGTTTATTTCATTGTATGAATATATAAAAATTTATTTATCTATTTACCCACTGAAGGGCATTTAAATTATTTCCAGTTTGGGGCTATTATGAAGAAAGCTGCTATGAACATTCACACATAAATCCTTTTGTGGATTATCCTTTTGTTTTTACTTCTCTTGGGTAAATATCTAGGAGTGGAATTCTTGGATCACAGAGTAGATGTACATTTAAATTTGCAGGAAACTCTCGGTCTGTTTTATAAAGTGGCTGCACGCTCCCACCACAATGTGGACAGTTTTAGTTGCTCCAGATCTTTACAACCCTTGCTATTACCATTCTTTTTAATTTTAGCCATTCTAGGGGGTATGTGGTGCCAACAATGAAGTGCTCCTTTATGGTTTGAATTTGCAACTCCATGGTGTCTAATAAGCACATACTTACTCTAATAAATATGTGTGTATCAGTCATGCAGACATCTTCTTTTGTGAAGTGGCTGCTCAAATAATTTGCCAATTTTCAGTTGGCTCGTGTCCTTTTTTTTCGCTTTTTTTTTTTGGCTGCACCGCATGGCTTGTGGGATCTTAGTTCCCCAACCAGGGATCAAACCCTTGCCCTTGGCAATAAAAGCACCGAGTCCTAACCACTGGACTGCCAGGGAATTCCCATGTCGTCTTATTGAGTTGTAAGTGTCCTTTATATATTTTGGATACAACTTTTTGGTCAGATATAGGTAATGAAATTATTTTCTCCCAGAGAGCTTGCCATAAGTTGTCTTATCTCTGTTCACGGTTCCTGGTTTAGCCTTGTGGATCTCCCTTCAACCACAAGTAGCCGAAGACCCAAGTGGACCGCACGCAGATTTCTGGGACTCTGTGTACATCCCTCCTCCCTGCTGTACTCAGCTACACAGATTCCAGCCACCTCAGCCTCTCTAAAGCCTGATCTCCAGTCTCTTCAGATCAAGGAGGCCCCTGTGTTCCTGTGTTTCCCCCTTCCTGAACCATGACTCAGCAACTGCCTCCAGGCAGAAAGCCATCACAAGTCTCACCTTCTTTGCTTCTCTTCTTGTAGGGATCACAGTCCTGTACCATCTGTTGCCCAGTGTCTGAAGACGGCTGTTTCACATATTTTGTCCAGTTTTCTCATTGTTTACTGTAGGAGGGCTAGTCTGGTACTAGTTAATCCTTCCTTTATGACCTCAGGCAGAAACTTTTAGCAATTACTTGGAAACAAACAAGAACAAGAACAACAGCAACAAAATAGAAAAGTAACAGAGTAAGGGATTTCTGAAAGTATAATTAAATGCAGCGTTTGTATACTCTAAAGATATTTGGCTAAAGAATGACTGAAAGTTTTATACTTTATTTTTCTCACATTAGAAGGAATTATTCCTACTCTACTGAAAGAATTACTAATTCATCATTGAACAACGTATTTTGGTTTCATGGCTACTTACAAATATTAAAAAAAAAAAATCCAAAAATCAAACAAAGGTAAAAGCCCTGTAACCAAATTGATATAGTCACTGTTGCTCCCACTGGAATGCCATTATTGCCTGGTTGAGCATGGTGCATCCTTTTCCTCAAGTGTCTTTCTATCTTTTCCACTTTCCCTTGCAGACCTACCTATGCTGAATTCAGAAGTTGCAGAATCAGTAAGGACCAGATGTTTAATCATGAGAAACAACTTTTTTTTTTACTTGATTATAAGACAATAACTATGTGAAATGATTTACCTTATTTAATACTCATAAAACCCCTGAGATATAAGTATAATTTTGTGACCTGAACAACTTATTTAATCATTTTTAAGTCTTAGCTTCCCCATCAGTAGAATGAGATAACAAACAGATAAACAAGGGTGTGCGCCTAGGCCATCAAATTTCAGAATGCAGTTTGCTTGCTGGCAGTTTTAGAAGAATTCTCTTGAACTTCTGGCTAAACATTGTTTGAACATGGTATGAATAAGTGCAATACAACATAGCTATGTTTCTTTTAAAACCCTACTCAGATGGCAGTAAAATAATTTCATAGAAAGTATGAGGTTGAAAAGGTAGGAAAAGGGCTTCCCTGGTGGCGCTGTGGTTGAGAGTCCGCCTGCCGATGCAGGGGACGCGGGTTCGTGCCCCGGTCCGGGAAGATCCCACATGCCACGGAGCGGCTGGGCCCGTGAGCCGTGGCCGCTGAGCCTGCGCCCCGCAACGGGAGAGGCCACAACAGTGAGAGGCCCTCGTACCGCAAAAAAAAAAAAAAAAAAAGGTAGGAAAAGAAAACACTATGGACTAGAAATTTCTTCAGCAGTTAGGTGATGAGACTTGAATGACTAGTTTGGTAAATGACTCAAGAGATGGTAGGGCATTGAAAACCATGTGCCTGTGGATGAAGATATTAATTAAAAATAAGCTGATTTATGTTAATGAGGCATTGTAAATTTCAGGTACGCCGCACCAAGGAAGGCGTCAGGGAGTGCTGGAGTGGAGGATAAGATGTAAAAAACAACAGTATGGCTCCCGACCTTCTATCACCATATTCCTACCCCTCCCCCAACAGGAGGCAAGGGGATACTTTCTGGAGAAGACCACACAGAACCGGGAGCCAAGGGTACTGTTAGGCTGTATATGGAAAACACAGGACTAAGGAAATTTTTGGAACTCTGTTGTGGTGACTAGTTCTCAGCAGGTACATCCTGGCAGCAGATTTAGTCTCAGAAAACTGTTGATAATCCAAAGATATTCTGAGGAAAAGAAATTATCCAGTACCATGTGATATCACTTATATGCGGAATCTAAAATATGACCTAAATGAGCCCATCCACAAAACAGAAAGAGACTCAGAGACACAGAGGACAGACTCGTGGTTGCCAAGGGGGGAGGGGTGGGGAGGGATGGACCGGGAGTTTGGGGTTCGCAGATGCAAACTATTACGTATAGGATGGATAAACAACAAGGTCCTGCTGCAGAGCACAGGGAACTATATCCGTTATCCTGTGATAGACCATAACAAAAGAATATGAAAAAGGATATACATATGTATAACTGAATCACTTTGCTGTAGAGCAGAAACTAACACAACACTGTAAATCAACCAGAAAAAAAAAAAAAAAAGAAATTATCCAAGAGATGATACAAGAAAAATGTTCTGAGACACAGTTTTTGGAAATAGTCTGATCCATTGGGATCATGCTTTTAAGCTTTATTGGGCAAGACCAGAGCAGCAGGGCTGACTTCACCCTTTTTACTCAACCTGGTGACTTGTGATCTATGAGGATCACAGGATTTCCTCCTGACTGGTGGGAACAGGAGCTCTTCCTGCCCTAGGCGTGCTCTAGAGATTGTTCCCTTGTGTTTCTTTCCCGAGCCTCCGGTAGTCTTCTCACATGTATGCACTGCACACCTTCTATCTCTAAAGCTCTCTGCTCTGTACATCTCTGTCCTCTTGAAGACTCTGTCCTGCGAACTCTAGCTGCCTTGACCTTCCCAGACAACCCATTTCTCTCTCCTCAAGTCAAGGAGATTGCTAAGCTCCACATGGGTTCCCAAATTCTCTCCTGGCAATGAGCTAGCTAAGTGGTAGGGCTCACCTTGTTGATTCTTTTCTCTCAGGGTTCACTGTCCTTCATTGGCTGACGTCCATTGTCTTCAAGACCACTGTCTCATGTATTTTCTTCCCAATTAAAAAAATTTTTTTCAGGTGAGAGGGTAAATATGGTCCCTTTTACTCCATCTTGGCCAGAGGTAGAACTCACGCATGTACAACTCTGATAGAATTAAAATTGCATTAAAAAATCATGGCCTCAGCCATTGTTAACAAATCTAATCTTCTCATGTGTAGCTGAAGCTATGGTGACAAAGCCTTCATGGTTTTCAAGAGAAACGACTCGAGTCTCTCCCAATAATTTTAGGTAGAGAACAGTCTCCTCTTTCCTATTTACAGGTTGCTATTTCTGAGGGAATTGTCGTTCTACTTTGAGTTGATCATACAATGTTGAGGATACAGGAGACAGGTAATGTATTCCTCAAGTGAATACCATACCTGTGATGCTTTTTAGGCAAGGCATTTCACCTCTCTGATCCCTAGTTTCTTCTTCTGTGCAGTCAGGTTGATACTATGTATTTGTTCTGTCACTGTGAGGATTAACTAAGACATTTATAAGAAAACTAGCACAGAACCTGATTCACAATTACTCTCAGAAAATACTGGTTAATTTATTCTTAAGCACATCAATCAAGGCAATCTAGTGATGGGCCTATTATTATCTCTTTCCTGGTCTTGTAGTCAAAACCTACTGGCTGTTTTCGTTGACATGTCTTAAGTAATTTCTCAGTCACTATAGCTGGCTCCTGAAGCATATTATATTTCAGTGCTCCATCTCCTACTAGCAACCAAGGCACATAACTTGGCACACAGGAGGGCAGGCCTGCAGTGAGTCTCAGATCCAGGCCAGGGGTGAGGAAGTGTACAGCTTCCTGCGTCTCTCCAGCCGAGGGCCAGCAGTTGGAGAGACGCATCCATGGCGAAAGATCAGCTGCTTTAGCAGCTAACTAATGAGAGGGGGCTGTGCATGACACTTGGAAAGTTCCTAAGTGAGCACCTCTGCAGTGTGAAGCTGAATAGCACCCTTATGCCGTCTGTCACATCGTTTATGTGCACGTCTCTTGGCCTGGCCTTAGCACACTGCATAAATCTACAGCTGCAGAAACCGAAATCTCATATAAAATTGAAGGATTTATTCTGAAGTATTGAAAGGTTTATAGTTGAAAAAGTTAAAATTTGCCGAATCGGCATTTGGAGGAGTCTCTCCTGTATGCCTCACCCCTGTTGGGCTCTCCAGTTCTGTTCCCCGAATTCCTGTCTCCACAGGGAGATGAGGAAGCCAGGGGAAAATAGTAACATGGATGGAATTGTCCAGACTTTACCTACTCTTGGCCTTTGTGGCTTCATATTTCAACCGAAGTCGCCCTTGAAAGCTGTCATTATGATGCTGAGACCCACACACAAGAAAAAACAGTAAGTTCATTCTCCTCTGGTGCCCGATTGCATTTTGGACTCCAGAAAATTCTGTGAGTTTTCACAACATGTTTTTAAGCGCAGTGTTAGGTTTTCAACGCCTACTTCCCTGCATCCTTGATGCTTTGGTGGAAATCAGTTGGAATGTGGATTATGTCTTCTTCCATAGAATAAAAATCTAAATTATCCCTCCTGTATTTAAGCCAGTGTTCAGCATCTCCTCATCTGGATTCACTAGATCATCTCTAGCGACTTCCTAAATTTCCAGCTTATGGTCTGATTCAGTTATTGAGCTAAGAGGGATAGCTCTTCAAATCTTAGAATGCTTGCAGATAGACTATCTAAATTAAAACTAATAATAATGAAAAGAAATGCGTATGTGAAATGCCATTAAGACAAAGGGTTGAAAGGTAGTGTGGCGTATTGGCAAGACTAGTAAGTAGAAACCAGAAGTCTTCAGATCTGGTAGTGGTCCATTGAATTTTCCTACCATCTTGGGGGTGGGGTGGGGAGGGAAATACGTGCCTTAATCATTCCGTCTGTAACGAGTGAAATATCCAGTCTGTTTATGAATGACGCATACTTTATATATCTTCCAGGGACTTTGTGGGAAATGAGTGAGGTAATATCTATAGCCTTGAAAGCTGTAAAGACTTAAAAAATACCAGGCATAATGAGTAACTGGAACATCAGTTCAATTGATTGGCTATTATTGCTCTTTTCAATTTCTATGTGCCTCCCCCCAAATCGTTAGCTGTCCCATCCTCCTTTTCTCCAGCCCTCTCCAATCCAGGAGACAAGAAAGTGTTCTTATATGCAGGCAATTGGAGTTCCGTTAGCTGGTACAGTCAGGTCTCTGCATCCACAGGTTTGGGACCCGTGATGGGGGGCCAACAGTACTAACCCCTTTTATGTAATGAACTTGAGCATCCCTGGACTTTGGTATCTACGCTGGGAGGTGGCGGGGATGGGTCCTGGGACCCATCCCTGCCCATACCGAGGGACAATGACGCTCTCTTTCTTATATGTTCCTGCTGCCATTACAGCGCTCTCGGGGTCCCATAGTCAGAAATAATGCCATTGCAACACAATCAGCCGTGACCTCAGGGTGCAGTGGTAGCAGGACGGATGGAACAAGTGGAAAAGGCCATTAATCTACAAATGAAAAGGCTAAAACTGGACCCCGGTGGCCCCTTAGTCTGGTGGTCTCTTCTGGGAATGGGCTCACTTTTTAGTTGAAATACAACCCTTTGGGCTTCTCTGCAGAGTAAGCAGCAGTTCAACTGTGTAGCTGCTGGGAAGTCAGGGGATCGCTGGTACTGTTTTGTAAGCACACGCATCTGAACTCTGCGAGGGCTTTTGGTGTTTTGTGAAATCGCCTTTATCCTGTGAGAAGAGAAAACTTTTTTACCTCTCTCTGCCCAGTGCCAGTTCCAACAGCTGTAACTATTTCATGTTTAATTTGCTCCTTGCAGCCTGCTCTCTGCTTAATCCATTAAGACAACTTTGAATGTTCCCGGCTCATATATTTATAAAGGGGGAAAAAAAGTGAAGGGAAAAGACTTTGAATAATGGTATCTAAATTGTAGCCAAATGTACTCAGAACTCTCCTAGGTTAAATTGCAAATAATTTTCTTTCAAACATCACAAACACTCTCTCTAACTTAACTCAACAAATTGGACTGAGGGGTTTCACTGCTCTCGGAAACATGATTCATTCTCTTTTTCTCTCCGTCTGTTCCTCTTTCTCTCCCTCGTCCCTGTTGCTTTCTTTCTAGAAATGTTCCTCTGGTTCTGTTTTAGCTGCATTTCATTATCTCTAGGTTTGCTTCCTGGAGCTCCCATGAATAATTCGCCTGTCTGTTGAGAGAGCCATTTTGGAGACCAACCCCATCCTCACGGTGCTGGGAGATGGGAGGACAGACGGCTGCTTTAAATCAATCAGTTGACACTAATCTAATGTCTAATTAGCTCTGGGTGGGCGTGTGCTTTGATTATAGGAAGTGCCTCAGGCGGTGGCTGGGTTTGAAGGGCTGCTCCACACATATCAATCATCCTTTGACAAGGAGATCTAGAGGGAAAAAAACAAAATGAGGAAGGGGGGTGGGCACATTTCTCTCCATCATCTGTTGATTATCTGTTTCCAGTGGTCCAAACCAATGCTTTGAAGCTTCTCCGTTTGCTCTTAGCAATGAGCCCCTGACCACAGAGAGAGACAAACTTTCTAAAAGCAGCTAAAACTGCCAGTTATGTCAAATAATTACTTCCTATGTCACAAAATACCTAATCATATCTAATAACAGTTATGTGCTTTTTTGTAACCTAAAGTAAATGCAGAAGCTCTACTTTTCAATATTCAGCTGAACCTCCCCCTCAAAGTAATTCATTATTATAGAATTCTTCCTGTTTACAGTTTACATGAAATGATTGATGACTCAACAAAAAAGGCAAAGTCTTTAGGTAAAATAAGAAATTGTTTTTATTGAAAATGGCATGCCAGTAATTACTCTCTGATTGTCTTATTTTCTTTCTGTCTGTCCTTTAATGAACTCTTTTGGGGGTGGGGATGGTTTAGAAATTTTCCCCGAAGTGGCTTTGGCATATTTAAATGCTGCTGCTACTGTTAGTCTTCCGAGCAGAAGGATGGGAAGCTGGTCTCCTTCTCATTCCTTCTTCTGCGTGACCCAAAGGCTCAGAGGATGATGATTAGATCAGAATTAGTGAGGCAGTTTGGGTGCCTTCCAGTTTTTAAACAAAGAAAAACAAGTCTAACCGGGGGAGTTAATTTCACTCTCATTCTTATTGATCATGAGAATGAAAGAGGTATTTTAAAATACCTTTTTAATTTCAGATCTATTTGATTTGCTTTTCTGGGTGCTTCATTTTTCTAATAATTCCGAGCTGTTGAATCGGTTGGATACAAGGAAGGGGAGTGATAGTAAAAGTGATACTAAAGAGATTCCTCTGCAAAGCCTGGTACCGAACACAACCTGGGGCTTTGCAGAGGAACTGTTAGGTTTAAATCCTGGCCATGCTACTTACCAGCCGTGTGACCTTGGGCAAATGGAAATCATGATAGTGACTACTTCACAGGGTGATTATGAAAATCAAATCATATGATACATGTGGTGTGTTTCGCACATGGTAAGCACTCAATAAAGTGTTAACTGGTAGTGTTGGTGTGGGTAAGTGAGTGTTTTCCCAACAACCCTGGCTGAGTTTAGAAATCCACGAAAGGTGCATCTTTTTTTGGAGGCAGAGACTTGAAAAGGAAGTTCTCCTAAAATTTTAATGTGAGGATCAAGCATGATCCTTATGCTACTGTCTCATATACAGGCACTGTAGGCTTACAGGAGCATTGCCTGCTTGGATTAACATAAAATATTTGTTAAGATTACAGACCTACTTTGAGTTAAGGCATCTCTATCTTAAGAATTTTCATAAGGCTAACCTTTCTTATGATATGGGAAGAAGTTCTGGTTTGACAACTGTATTAGAAAATTTACATTGGAATGTTCATTGGAATACTCCTATCCTTGCTAACTTCAAGAAAAAGCCCCCTTTCTCTTTCTCTCTGACACAAGACAGAGTAAGGGAAACTGTGACATCTGTATTGTAAAAGGCACTAGCTCACTTTTTCACCCTCTAGAATTTAATGCTTTCAAATTTTGTCAAAAATGTGAAATAAACATGAAATAAAATGACCCAATTATAAAATTTCTTTTATATTGTCTCATTTTTATCAATGTGGTACCTTTTAGAGAGCTAAATGTTAATATGAAAACGTACATTTTAGTATAAACTTATTCTTGTAAACTTTATTTTGTTTTTCAAAAATGGGGAAAATAAGAATATCATGAAAGTAATCAATTCTGATTTCTTTCCTCAAAGCATCTTCTTTGGTAAGCATATTCTGAACCAGCTGATTAAAAGTCAGATAATAGAGTTGTCAGAGGCGTAAACTCAGGTTATATATTCCCAGGTTCCTTACTGAAAGACTACTGAGGCTTCATTACTCTGAACAAATTTTGAAAAGAGCATTTAAAGGTAATAAAAACAAATTGTTATGTGCAGAGACATTTCATTACTTTCAATTACTTATCATAACTTAAATTAGGATGATAAGAGATTGCCAGTAAAGGTTCTGTCCCCTTATCTATTTCAAGTAATAGAAGAATAGATAGCAGTGATGTATAATTAGCATACTGTGTGGTGAACATTTTAATATTTGAAGGTTTTTACAGACTCACAGACATAGAGAACAGACTTGTGGTTGCCAAAGGGGAGGGGGGGTGGGGGAAGGATGGAGTGGGAGTTTGGGGTTAGCAGATGCAAACTATTATATACAGGATGGATAAACAACAAGGCCTTACACAGGGAAGTGTATTCAATATCCTGTGATAAACCATAATGGAAAAGAATATGAAAAAGAATATATATATGCATAACTGAATCACTTTGCTGTGTAGCAGAAATTAACACGACATTGTAAATCAACTATACTTCAATAACATTAAAAAATATATTTGAAGGTTTTTAGACTCCTGATTTTACACATTTAATTGGTTTAGTAAATCTCTTTATGATTCTTTCAATATAATAAAATAAGACATGAAAAAATAAAGAATCAAATGGATTTGCGTCACACTTAAAATCTGAATTGTCTCAGTCAGGAGAGTGCTATTCTATTTTCAATGTTGCTTACATAACTAATCAGAATAAAAAATAATGCCCATAAATAGCCAAAAGGAAAACAACCCTTGCCTTCCAAAAGCCCATATCACCTTTTGTTTTGATAAACTCGGGTATGAAAATCCTGGCTAAAATCAAGACTAGGCTACAAGAAGCAATATAGAGGCAGCGCTATTAAATTGTCCTTCTCTGCAGGTTCACACAATGCATTGGGGGTGACAAACAGTTCTCCACTACTGCGGGAACATGTTTTTAAACTGTGGTGGTGGGGAGTTTGTCTAGACTGTAGAAAACACTTTCTACATGAGGGTTATGTGTCATGGGAAAGCACTATTACAACAGGGGTTATAGAACTTCCTGCTCTGGGAATTTTATAATAAGAGCCAGGCTGGTGTCATTTCACACAAGACCTGCCCGGAGGTAGGGGAATGGATAAAATGACCTTTTCTGCCTCCTTCAAGGGCTATGACTGGTCCTTAATGAAAACCTGGTACCAAAGACTAGTTGGGTATGGAACAATGCTTTTAAGGCCAAAGTTTAATTTCATAACAGCAATCGGATACTGTAGAGAGATGGATTGTGCTCTTCGGAGATGGATAAAATGACTTGGTCTTCGGAGCACATCCCGAGGGGCGTTTTAAGGAATATTCTCTGCGAAGTGCATTCTGTGCTGGCAAAAGCATTACTTGATGATTTAATGGGCCTTTTCCATTTCCAGGTCTTATGATGTATTATTACCACCATCGAGCAGTTATAGTCTAACATTTTAGTATCCACAGGGTAACGGACACCAACTAAACAGTTGGGCCATCCATTTTCACAATTTGGTCTTGCTTCCTTGCTGCCCGGTTATTCAGGATGTAGCTGCTGTGCTTCTTTTCCCATCTCTTTTGTATTTGAGTGTATTCTCCATTGTTGTCGTGAAGATCTTTATGTAGCGTTATGTTATTCAGTTTCAGTCGACATTCCAAGGAGGTTGCTGTGAAAGGTTATTGGTATTGCAGCCCATTCTCTTGGAAGTTAAAAGTCCCTGCTGCCTTTGATCTCAAATCTATTTACTTTCACTACAGTAACAGATATGGTCAACTTGAGGATACCAAATAGGAACCATTTTGAATTAGGATACCAAATATGAATTGTGTGTGTGTGTGTGTGTGTGTGTGTGTGTGGTGTCTGTATAGTGGATTCACATCAGCCATGCTCAATGGACCGTCCAAATAAATGCCTATGTTGTTGCCTTTTGCTGATTCTTACATGCTGTAGCTCTGAAAAGAGATAGAATTGCTACATTTACTGTTGAAATAGGCCACTGGGCAGGCTTTGGGAGGGAAAGAGGTACAAGGAAGCTTTCTGGCCTCCTTTTTGTATGTGTTCATGTTGAATGCCAGCTACTTTGACTCCTTTTCTGCTGCTACTGAAACAGAATAAGGCGGCACACAATGGGAGCTGCAGGAAGGGAGGGTGATGGGCAGCTCCCGCAGCAGGTGCAAGTAATATGGCGCCACTTTCCCACACATATCAGTTGGTCTCCAGTGTCCTGTGTGCTCCGAAAATGAAACGGTTGTGCAGATCAAGTGTCTGCCAATTAGAAGTTGGACGCAAAAGAGCAACACGGAGGTGGATGCAGGGGGCAAGGAGGGGTGGAGCACGGTGAGAGCAGTGGTTTGTGTCCCTGCATCTTTGTTACTCCCATATCCAAAGCTTGGATGTGAAACCCTATCTGTGTTATTTTGCCCCTAATAATCATGCTCCACTGAGGTTCCGAGATGGTATCTGGGTGATGAACACAGAGAGAAGATCCATTGTTCTTCCCTTCATCTGTGCTGAGGAGCTGCTGGTAAGTGTCTTCAGGTGGGACTGGAACGTTCCCAACGAGGCAGACACCCTACGGGACCTGGAATAGGGCTCCCAGCAGTGGTCTAGCCCCTGTGCCAACACCTCTGCCCTCTCCCTCATCTATCATTCATATGTAATGGGCTCGTAGTGCCTGTCATATCCTTCAGCCTGACCTGAAATTGTGATACTCCCTTGGAACAATTTGAGATCAGACAAGTAGAAGACATGTTTGTGGTTAAGGAATTATTTTCAGGGGCCTGTCAAAGTGTTTCCATATGAGGCTAATGCCATTTTCGTAAGGAGCAAATGCAAGAGACACAATAAATATTACTTCGTTTCCTTTGGTCCATCAAAAAGAAAAAGAATCTGATTGTGGAGAGAAGGCATTCACAGATTTTATTTTTTCCAAGAGCAAGTAAAATGTACTGTTATCTAAGCAAGTATTATTTTTCTTTTTGCTCTTTTGGGGGTCATTTTTTTTAGGCTTGAGGTTTGCGTGGGCATCTCTGGTCTATGTTTTAAGTCATTTTCACTTTCTGCATAATAGGAGGGAAGAGCTCTATTCCCAGAATTCCCACTCGAAACTTACTTGTTTGATCCCTGCAATATATCTAACCCTTTGGTATCTGCTACTCCATATGTAGAGTCCCTTTTTTTTTTTTTTTCCCTCCTTTTCTCTGTTCGTTGACTTCTTCTCATCTTCCAGAACTTGGACCCCATGTCTCTTCTTGTGCCAAGCCTTCTGCAACCCCCTTAGGCATAATGTAAGTACCCTCCTCTTTGTTGCCGTGCTGCTTTCTGAGGCTAGTGCAATGCATTCATGCACGGTAATTATTTGTGAATATGGCTGTCTCCTCTCTGGGTGATGCGTCTGTCTGGGGCAGGGGACTTTCCTCCTTCTTTAATTCCATCACTGTCTGCTGTGGTGTTCCATAAATACTGATTGATGACTCCAGGGAAGAATGGTGCTTTCAGAGGTTAGGATGGGCCTGACCGAAAGATAGAATTCTCAGTCCCCTTTCATGATTTGCCACGGATGAGCACTGGAGCCCAGAGTTATAACGGCAGTTCTCCATATGAGGAATTCTCTAAGAATCCCTTTCCTAGTAATAAGCAGTTTACGTGATATGTAAGGCTGATGTCAGATTTATGGTCAGACTTCTTTATATGTGTTTGGTTGCAAATGACTAATGATGATGATGATGACATGAGGAAGAGCAACTCACTAGCTAACATTTCAGACTCAGCAGTGTTTGCTATGTTCCAGGCACTATGTTCAGCAAATTTGTATGTATAATCTTATGTTCTGCTAATGAGAACATGAGTTATATACTATTATCCTCATGTTATGCGCGGAGAGACTGAGGTAAGGCATGGTTGAGTGACTTACCCAGGATCCCACTGGCATGAATAGCAGAGTCTGGATGTGAGCCCAGGGAGCGTCATACAGGGATGTTAGTATAAACAAGGACCATGAGAAACAGTCAAGGATGCTGTCACAGTCCTGAGCAGTTGGAGGGAGTCAGCCTGGATTCCTTGCTCTACTAGAATTTGAAAGGCATTCAGTGCTTCCTATTTCCATAGTATCTGTAAACCTCCTCTGATCTTCCAAGAGTTCAGAAAAATGTTGACTGTACATCCTGGACCAGTCTGTATCTCCAGACTGAGTGAAACCCGTCAGCTGGGATTCTGTCTGTGCGTCTAGACTCAGAAGAAACTTGTGGGACTAAGTGGTTTTCTGGAAAATGTTGGCCAAAAACCACATTCACCCCAATTGCTGTATGAATGAAACACATGGGTTTTCTTTGTGTTTTTTGAATAATTCCAGTGGTGGCCTCAAGCTTCTGTTTCCCTGTATTTGTGTGGGGTCAACCAAAATAGCTTTGTGTAAACAACAAAAAGTATGAAAAAGCATATGTACCTTGTCACTGCTTTGCCAACTGGAAATACTCTTAGGACACATCTGCATTCAAAAAAAAAACTGTGGCTTTAATATCGACCAGCTTTTAAAATGCTAAAGACATTGCTTATTCCAGGTGTCTCTGTCTTATATTTAGTTACTTTTCAGTTTTTGTATTTGCTCATTAGCTAGTATTTCAAGCATTACATTTTTCTTCTCAAATAGAAAAGATTCAGTTATATTCTTCAAAAATATTTTTAATTGTATCTGATGCTCAAATGTGCCAAATTCTAATGGGGGGGGGATAATGTTGGTTTTAAGTTGGTAATATTAAATTTTTGCGGTTGATTATTGGGAAATTTCTAACGTATTTCTTCATCTTGTATCTTTAAATGATTTGAAGTTTCTGAAAGGTTTATGGAAATGTTGAGCATGAAAGTAAATCTCTTTCCTGTAAACATCACTAGAACTCATTCTAAAATGTAAATCAATGGTCTATATCTGTATGTCAATTACATTTTTCTATGGCACAATGTGTATGAACTATAATAAGTATTTTATCTTATTTTTTTATTTACCAGCTCTTTTTTTGGATAACACAGGAAATGAGACAAGAATTACCAAGTTTCTCTACCATGTTTGATCTCAAGTATTTCTCTCTTTTTAGTCATATTAATCTACCAGGATTTAAAGAGGATTTAATCTACCAGGATAATAAGGCAGGATTTATACATGACTAGTGGAGAGTAAATACAGTATTAGAAAACATTTGTATGAAAAAGCATTCTCAATATTTTCACAGGCATATTATAAGAAAAGTACTGATAAAGTTTTTACGGAATGAAATTATTCTTTTTTTGGTGCAGCTAAAGATTTGTCCCTGGTTAGTTTTTTCAAAGCCACATACTGACATCAATCTATACTGTATAACTTGGGTGTTTTTACTTATTTGGATATCTTGAATACTCAAAATATTAAAAAAAATATATTCTAAGACTTCAGTAAGTCACACAGGTTGCAACATTAGTCAGGTATGTTGGTAAACTGAGTCCACTTAAAATTGACAAGTAAACTTGGGGGATTTTTTTTTATTTCTGAAGAAAGGCTAATTGAGACTCAGAAAAATTAAATGATCAACAAAGAATAGCAGGCACCTAGTATATAATCTCAAATTTTTCATATCTCTAGAATTCAATTGTGACTATAATATTTTAGATTCCAGGCTATGCAAGGATCTATCTTTTTTTGTATAATGACTAGATTAGGACCACTTTTAGATTAATATTTACATATTTTTAATTGTGATGAAGGTGTCCTCACTATTAATCCAAAAGGAGGTAGATAGTAAATGTTACAATAATGACGTTGGGGTTAATTAGCCCCAGATTATGGTTTGACCAAATATGGTGGTGAATGGTGCTAAGTAGCGTAGCTAGCGTAGGAAAAAAAGTCAGTGGAAGTCAATGCCTATGGGAAATTACATAACACTACCAAATAAGTAGAGAGACATATTTTATTACCATTAGAAAATAAAGATCATACTTTCAGCCATACTAGTGTCTAAGTATAGTCAGTTGTCAAAATGTTCCTAATTCTTCATACTTTTCCAAATCCATATACATTCCAATGTGACTTCACACCTGCTTTCCCCAAGAGACGGTCTCTATTTCCCCATCCCTCGACTCTGGACTTGACTTGCAACTTGCCTTCACCAGTAGAATGCGGTGAAAGTGACAACAGGCCAGGTCTGAGCATATGCTTTAAGCGGCCTTCTTCGTGTCTCTTCTCTCTCTCGGGACCCACCCCATGCGCCGTGAGAACAAGCTGTGCTGTTCTCCCCGATGACGAGAGACATTTGGCCGTGTGACCTCTTGCCACTCCAGTCACCAGACAGTGAATATGAAGCATGTGAATGAGGCCATCCTAGACCCAGTCATCTCCCAGCTGGTCCACCAGTGAGCTGCAAACCCAGCTGAGGGCGGCCAAACCTGGTTCAGATCAACAGCACTGCCCAGCTGACCGTAGACCCTTGAGCAGTCATAGACGCTGATTGTTTTAAGCCACTGAGTTTTGGAGTGGTTTATTAGATGGCATCTTTGTGGCAATAGATAACAGATATACATAGTCAAACATTAAAGATCCTACAGCAATAGCGGGACTCAGAAATTCCACAAAACCACATGAAATACTCTTTCACTCAGCTATGGTCAAAGTCATTCTTGTTTTCAGTTGCTTGGCTACTTGTTACTTAGTTCAATGCTCCATTGATTTGACAATTATTCTTTTTAAAATTCCTGTAGAATTGTAGTTAAAATTTGGCTTAGAAGTCACTTAGTCCAACTGTTAACTTTACAGAAAAGGAGTTAAGGCCAGTTGAGTTAAAGGACAAACCTACAGCTATTTCTCCAGTTACTTACAGAGCTGGAGCTTATATCCTTGCTGTTTACCATTGGATGCCTTCATTTTGCTTCTAGAAAGACAATAAAAAGACAAATATTATGTGAATACTGTATTTTGTGGAGGTCACAACTACTGCCACCTTATCTTTTTAAAAAAATAATTATATGTTTTCCATTCTGATCACCTCATTCAGCTACTAAAAAGAGAAAAATGTCTTCAGTCCTGCTGTGGGCACATCTACTACACATAGATGTGTGTCTGCCTGCATCTTTTTCTCAAGTTGATGGTGGGATCAAAGCCTGTTTATTGGAGAGGGGCAGCTTAATGATTTTAGTGAAGAAGCAAATCTTTTCCTTTTAGATCAGGGCCTTATATACCTTGCCACTTAGATGTTTTACCTTGCGACACCCTCTTTCAGCATGCAATTTCTTGTAGTATTCAAGGACTGCAAATGTGTACTGCAGTCTCCACACCATGCCTGTGAAACATGGCTCCAAGCAGTTTCCTACGGGGAATAAACTTTCATTTTTCACCACATTAAATTTTATAAGTTTCAAGCGAATGGAAAATGGATTTTATTATTTTCTCTCTCTCTTTCTCTTTTTTTGCCACAAATGTTTTATGGCTGCAAAAACAGAATTTGTGGTTTCAACTGTTCAAGTTTGATGCAGAAAGCTATGGAACCTCTTATGTAACCTGATGGCCTGAATAATTATCAAAATATTTTGCTTTCCACCCTTTCTAAGCTTTAGCAGCAGAAAAAAAAAAATAGTGTATGAAACCTTTTGACCACAAAATAATGAGAAATCCCCTTTTACAAGATCTGCTCTTACACCTAAACACTAAAGATGCTGTAATTGGGGGAAGGCCACTGCTGCTGCAGCTGCGCCTACGTTCCGGCTCTTATCAGGTGCTACCTTTTGCAAGGAAGAAAACAGAGCCTATGAGAAGAAAAGCCAGAGTTAAGAGTAAAGGAAAAAAGTGGAATGGAGATCCAGAGCCATATGGAATCTTATCCCTTCTGAATCCAGAAATCATGTTATGCTGATCTAAACATTATGGGGTATAAGAAGTGTGTGTGTGTGTGTGTGTGTGTGTGTGTGTGTGTGTGTGTGTGTGTTTCTTTTGGCTTAAATCAAATACCATTTCTCAGTGTCTACTGAGAACAGAATGTCCTCTTAGCTGATTCAATATAGTATCACCTCGGACATCATTTCAATAGAGATGAGCTTCACTTTGTGAAATCTGGGATCCAGAACATTATGCTGGTGAATCAGATTCTTATAATGAATTCTGTAATTTATATATACACACGTGAATTATAGTATATATATATATATATAACATATAATTATAAAATTATGGTTCTATTTGTTTAACTTCAGAAGTTTTAAAGTTCATTTGAAGTTGTTTTTTTTCCTAAATATATTTATTTATTATTTATTTTTGGCTGCTTTGGGTCTTTGTTGCCATGCGCGGGCTTTCTTTAGTTGAGGTGAGAGGGGGGCTGCTCTTTGTTGCGGTGCGCGGGCTTCCCATTGTGGTGGCTTCTCTTGCTGCGGAGCACGGGCTCTAGGCGCGTGGGCTTCAGTAGTTGTGGCTCATGGGCTCTAGAGCGCAGCCTCAGTAGTTGTGGCACATGGGCTTCAGTAGTTGTGGCTCATGGGCTCTAGAGCGCAGGCTCAGTAGTTGTGGCGCACGGGCTTACTTGCTCTGCGGCATGTGGGATCCTCCCGGACCAGGGATCAAACCTGTGTCCCCTGCATTGGCAGGTGGATTCTTAACCACTGTACCACCAGGGAAGTCCCTAAAGTTGGTTTTAAATGAGTAGTAGTTGTCAGTCTGTATTATTCATGTTTCTTTGCAGTAATATTTCTTCCTGAAGTTGAAGATCCACATATGTCAACATGAACTGTAAAGAGTCCTGCTGTAAAATAAATAACATCCCCCACTCCCCAAAATGAAAGAAAAATTATCTGTTTTATCTATTTCAGTTTTGATTATTTTCCCCTTGGTCACATTCATATATTCATAAATGCCTTTTTTAGCATGATATGCTGCTTAGGGAAAGAAAAAAAAATCTAGCTTACTTTACTTGTAACCAGAAAACACTAACTTATTTGCCATTAATTTTCCCACCGTGTTACATAATATAGCGGGTGTGTGCAAAGTGTAAATGTTATTCGTAAATGCTCTTGCTGCATTTATCATTAGAATATAGGGTCCATGAGAGCAGGGACATCGTCTCTCCTTTTCTAAGACTTTAGCTGTGGTCTACTGTCATGCTACCATGCTGGTATGCAGTAGAAACTCAAGAAATCTGTTTGCTGAATGATTGAATGAACCAACCAAGCTCTACTTCTAATAAATGGCATACGTTTAGCAGATACCAGCTCATTTTTCTGACCCAGAGATTGAGGGGCAATAATAAAGTGCCTGTCTTTAAATTTATCAGATACTATAGGGATATGGGGTTTCAGTAGGAGAAATGACACCAAATTTTCATTCCAAAGATAGTGTTTACAGGTTATTCAAACTCTCGAAGTCTGTTTCCTGATGAAGTGTGTACCCACTAATGGAGTGTCTTCTTAAAAGAGATGGTGTAAGGGAAACATCTATATCGAATTTGGGATAAAATATAAATATATAATATTGTCTTAAGAATCATATAAATCCACTAAATTTGATCTAGCTGTAGTCCTAAAGAGGATTAATGGAAGAACAAATGATATTAGAATTGATAATCACTACCAAAGATTTAGCTGTGACCCAAGACCTTGCAGAAGTGGCTCTTTGCAAAGCCTCTGCAGGGTTTTTAACGGATAAGGTCAGGCTTTTGAGTCTGACAGACGTGGTGTGGATGAGAAACTTCATTTACTTATAGGATATCTAAACTTGAATAAGTTGATTAATATCTCTATGCTTCAGACTCCCCACCTAGAAAGTGATGAGAGTATCTCCCTTTTTGGGGACTTATGAGCATATGGAGTGATATAGTTTATCAAGTGGAGAGATTTTAGTCTTTTTTTTAAAAAATTTATTTAATTTGTTTATTTTTGGCTGTGTTGGGTCTTCGTTGCTGTGCGCGGGCTTTCCCTAGTTGCGGGGCGAGTAGGGGCTACTCGTCGTTGCGGTGCGTGGGCTTCTCATTGCGGTGGCTTCTCTTGTTGAGCGCGGGCTCTAGGTGCGCGGGCTTCAGTAGTTGTGGCACACGGGTTCAGTAGTTGTGGCTCGCAGGCTCTAGAGCACAGGCTCAGTAGCTGTGGCGCACGGGCTTAGTTGCTGTGCGTCATGTGGGATCTTCCCAGACCAGGGATCGAACCCATGTCCCCTGCATTGGCAGATGGATCCTTAACCACTGTGCCACCAGGGAAGCCCCAAGTGGAGAGATTTTAAATGGTAGGCTCTGGAGTCGGGTCACCTGGGTTCATATTCTGGCCTGGTTACTTAATAGTCAGGTAAATGTGAGCAAGTTATCCAATTTCTCAGTGCCTCAGTTTAGGACAGTTTTGAGGGGACTGAGTTAATGAAAAAAAAAAACTTAGCATTTCCTGCAACATGGTATAGGTTGAATAAATTTCAGTCACTGTTATTATGATTGTTATGTTATCACCTATTACATGGAAGCTATTTTGACCTTTCTACTAAGCCATTGAGAAGAGGCAAGTCCATTTGGAGAAGATGAATAATGGTTGTTCTGTTTTATTTGTTTTTAAAGAGATGCTTTATCATACTTAGAAAATTATTCTAATGAGGGAATTGGTTTACTTTCATGGTAGTTTCCAAAAGGGAAGGCTCCTTTCAATACTGAGTCTTGCTACATTACAGCCAGGGAAACTTCAAGTAGGGAATGGTACTGTACTGGAAAATTCTCTTTCTTCCTATTGGATTAACCCCGTGTCCATCAAATGTGAACTCTAGTGATTAGCCATCCATGCTGCTTGGTTACTAACAGTCCTTCTATTCAGGGTGTATTGAGTTTGGGGGCTGATGGAGTTTCCTTTTCAAATCAACTCTTTTGGAAATCCTTCCTCTAATGGAACTTTGTTCCTATGGCCAAAGAACAATGCAGCCAAACAAGCCATCAGCTGGAGTGAAAGAGATGGCAATGCTAAAAGGCATACCTCATTCTGAGGAAAATTAACCTCCCAATTTTGCTCAGTAATTGATTCCATCTGACTGAGGAGTTTCAGTCTCGATTGTGACTGTCATTTGGATAGCTGGGAAGCGAAAGCCTGTAATTACAGTCAGGCAACCCTGTTATCAGAGCCCGGGAGGGCGTTCATCTCTTCCTACCCTGGGTGATCACAGGTGAGGCTGGACAGGGAGGGACGAAGGAGAGAGGGGAAAGAGCCCCTAAGGCAACTGCGACCCTGGAGCAAAGGTCAGAGGTCTTTGGGAGTCCTCCTGAGTTTTCCTGAGATGAACATGAAGAGGCTAGAGCTTCCTGCTTGCTGCAGATTTTTCTTTCCAGGGAGATGCTTTGCCTGGAGATGGCTAACAAAGCCCTGGGACTGTTACGACTAATAGGTAGTGGGGAGAATCATAGCGATGCCCTCCATCTAGAATATGCCATTAGCGGCTGCATAAATAATTTCATTTTGTTCAGACGAGATTTGTGAACTGACAGCATGAGCACTGAAGTTTACGGAACACAATAAATGAGGTAAATTAAAGATTGGATTTGTTCTCACCTCCCACATGTGTGTAAAGTGAATGTTGTTGAAACGTTTACGCATATTGTTAGACGGTCACGATTAGACTAAGTGCGACATCACTGTGGCTTGTCAGTATAAATGCTTGTCTTATCAAGGACGGAGATGAGGCTAGTAAAAGTGGAATTACCTGTTTGAAAATGTGTCTAGTGGGATGGAGAGGCGTGCCTATCAGCATTGTTTCTACAGCTGTAGGACCCTTTAGTAATGGCGGTAAGGCCCTTGAGTAATGGTTCCAATGTAAGGATTCAAGTATCAGAACACGTAAAACTTGGGCACTACCTTATTCCTTTGCTTCTTTGATGAACAGAGACTTTTGAAAGAGAACTGGCGCTGTTCTTTATACACCTACAAGTAACCCCAGAGAAATTAAACTGGTGGCCTTCACTAACTTCCTACAGCTCTAAGAAATAGGTTTCATTGAAGCTACTTTTACTATTGTGAAGAGATTGGCTGCCTTGGCCGACTAAATCCTAGTGGCTAGAGAAGAATAACTCTTTTGATACTATCAACCTAATTGCAAATACAGACGCATGTCTGTAATTACTATTAATATTTATACCGAATATGTGCATGTTGTTTTACAGTTGACAAAACACATATGTTGCTGGTATCATTTAAAGATACTTAGTTATTGGTGTGAAATTGAAGGGTATGGTTAGATCAATTCAATTAAAATTAATTTCTTAGTTATCTACAAGGTGACAGATATGTCTTTGGAGATCCAAAGCTTTCGCGAATGGCAGAAGTCTGTAAGAAGGTACAAATTTATAGTATGAGTGTACTCAGAGAGAACAATGTATGATAAAGATACATTTTTTTTTTTAATGGTCAGTTTCATGGAGGAGAGAGAACTTAAGCTTTGTCTTAAGAGACTCAAACATTGGTTGGTCTTCTGAATATTAATTCCATATATAAAGAATAATCTTCCACTTAAAAATCATTCCAAATCCTCCAAAATTTTTTTTTTTTTGATTTCTAGTGTATGATGGATGAACCTATGTGAAGAACATAGTGAAAAAAATTTGCTTAATTTTTTCCAGGTAGCAGCTTAAGAAAAAATAAGATGCATAGGCTCTTTCATACTATCTCTTTAGGAAAACACAAGACTCCTGTCAAGGTTTAAAAAATGAGAAATAAAATGTAAGCCTTCACCTTCTTTCATTACAGAAACCGAAAGATTGCTGTTAATCTTGAATTTGGGAAGAGTAAACAAAAAGTATTTCTTACATCAAAAGTATAAAGGTAGTGTGTGTGTTAGCTACTGTGTGTCAACACACAAATACTTCTGGTATTAACCTAATTTCTTTTGCTCAATAGATTTATTTGTTAAAAATGAGAGACAGAGAGAGAAAGGGAGAATGATACTTAATTTGCAGAATTGCTGTGTTAAATGAGGATATATATGGTTTGATGTGGAAAACATTCTGTAGCTGTAAACATAACATTTCTCATATCTTTTTACTGCTCATGCTGTATGAACAGACTGCATGTTGGATCAATAGACCATGCTTTATTTAACCAATCCAGGACTGCCATTAGGTTGAAACCAACTTTTACTATTACAAACTAGGTTGGCTATATTAACCTGCCCCATTGTTTTCAGTATTTCCTCATGACCGCTGTTTTATCTTCTGAAAATAAAGGCTGTTGGTCATTGGAGAAGGCCCAGGTAAACAGCCTACATGGCTATTTTCCATTTTACTAAAGGCAGTTGGAAGGGAAAGTAGGCCAGAAAGCCACCGCGTGGGCACAGGGGCAATCTAATTATTGTGGTCAGGCAGCACATTGCTAGGACCCCTGGAAGGCTGAGGGGCTGGAGTATGGAAAAATCCCAATTAGATGATTAATTTAGGTTCTGGGTGTGCTTTTAGCCTATGGCCATGGAGTTGGGAAAAGAAACAATTACCTCTCCAATTACCATGCTGGGCTGATTAATTTTTAATTGAGTCTTGTTAAAAGCATGGAAAATTGTGACATATATCACCTGGAGAAATAGTCCTGAACCAGTGGGAGCCACTCTTCTCTGTGCAGGAACCTACAGATGTAACCAGAAAGGAAAGTGATTCAGATAGAGCCCGGAGGCAGGGCTCAGCGGAGATGCGGAGAGAAAGCTGGGCTTCAAAATAGCGTGAGAGGGGTGGCCAGCTTTCCTTCTTGCCCTTTACAGCCAGGCGGCCCCTGCAAGGGGCCTTGCGGTGCAGCCAACTCTTCTTTTCACTGCCTGAAATCTCATTGCTGAACAACAGTGACTGCAACTTCTTTAAATCTCATCGCTGTCTAGAAAATGCAGGTTAGACAGGAGCCCTAGTTCTTTATGTTTCTTTGGCTCTGCGTAGTTTGTGGAGAAAGAGAGAGAGAGAGTGGGAGAGAGAGAGGGAGAGAGAGAGGTGGGGAGAGAGGGGGAGAGAGAGGGAGAGAGAGAGAGAGTGAAGGAGAGAGAGGGAGAGAGAGAGGTGGGGAGAGAGGAGAGAGAGG
>NC_041227.1:128768748-128872705 GCF_002837175.3 Physeter macrocephalus
GAGAGAGAGAGAGAGAGGAGAGGGTGGAGAGAGAGATAGAGAGGGGAGGGAGAGAGGGAGAGAGAAGGGGAAGAGGAGAGGGAGAGGGGGGGAGAGGGAGAGAAAGAGGGGGTGAGGGAGGGAGAGAGAGGGAGAGGGGAGAGGAGAGAGAGATGAGAGAGAATGTCTCATCCTCAATGAATATTAAAGCTGGAAATTTTGGTCTAGGTTGAGAAACAAATTGAGTATTGGGGGAGAATTGCAAAGGTAGCAGGAAATGCCTTTAAAGGGAATGCAGATTTATACCAGGTTGCAGCAAACCAGAACGAATCCTCATGTGGCATCCTGGCGTTTTGAGTTTTCTGAGGCTTTATGGAGGTGGAACGGTTAGTGAACCGGAGCTCACCTGCAATGAGCATCAGTTTGTTGAAGATATTTCACGGCCCCTTTTATAGATGTCAAGCCTTCCTGGTTACTTGGAAATCTCAGGGATTACAGAGTGTCTGTTAATAGACTCAAAAGCCGAAATTATTTACACTGATCTACCATATACAATTTCATCTAAATTAATGGGCATTATTTCCTTATTAGGTGATTCAAATCTCTGATTAGCATTTTTAATTTGGTATCAAGGAGATACACCCTTCCAAGCCAGGGATCAAGCCAGTGGTCCAGTAGAAATTACAGAAGCATGTGAAGCAGCCACAGTTTAGCACACACGAAGTGTCTGAAATATTACTAATGATAAAGTGCTGACGGTGGTACATTAGATTATTGTTTAAGAGTGTTCACTCCCTTCTCCCCCTTTCATGGGGATGTTGCACTGCCAAGGAGATTGATTTGGGGCGTGGCCATGTGGCTTTCAGCTTCGTGGCGGGGAGAGTGTACTTCTCCACCCTTGTATTCAAGCTCAGTCATTGACTTGCTTGGTACATAGGATTAGTAGAAATGGCACGGTTTACTTGTATGGTTGGGCTTTATGTCCTGCTCCTCTGCCGTTGCCATGAGATGATCTTGCCCTGGCTAGACCCCTACTCCATGTGGAGTGAGAGACATGGGGAGAAGATCCAGACTTAACCTGCTTCTCAGGCTGCCCAGCTGAACTCAGCCTCGAGCTCAGCCTAGACACTCGACTCCCAGCCCACCTGTGAGCAAGAATAAATATTTGCCAATATACACCGCTAAGCTTTTGAGGTAGTTTGTTCTGCAGGGTTTCCATACAGACAAGTGGTATACTAATGAAAACAGTACTAATTGTATGACTGTTGTACAACCCACGTTAGAATGCGTCTCTGGTTTTATAGTCAGATAATATGGGCTTTAATCATTTAAAGAGAGTGTCTCTGCATTTTCTTTTTTGTGAGCTGATTTGCTTGAAGCTGGGGATTGCCTTGTGTCCTTGGACAAGTCACTTGGGCCTCTCTACATCTGTTTTTCCATTTGAGGAGGAAAGATATTGTCACCTACTTTTCCCCAGAGGTCATAAATTAACAGTTGAAAACCTCCTTGAGATCTTCCCTGAAAGGTGCAATTTAAGCAGAAGCATGCCTATTATTTATTTTTATTATCCATTTTAAAATTGAATACTTAGAGCAAATAGATTTTCCAGCCACCAAAAAGGAAGTCTCTTCTATGCCACAGCATATTATGTGTTGGGCGCTCTCCAACTATAGACTATATTTCCCATTTCTGGCGCTAATTTAGTTGTTTATGGGTCTGTAGATGTATTCCATTTCTCCTGGGGCTTCTGAGTACCTATAAGAGTCTAATATTTTGGAGCAGTAAATGATGCCTTGAGCAAAGTATAAAATAGGGGAACAGGAAAGACAGGGAAAGAGTTGGGTAGCAAGGGAGATACTTTAAAAAATAAAATAATTTTAAACTCCCAGAATTACTCTGCACTGTAGTCTAATTTGTGATTATTGTCTCCCTCATGTTACAAATTATCACTTTTATATTGAGCTTCTACTGAGTGCTCAGTACACAACTATTTGTGGAAGAGGATATAATCCTAGTAACAGCTTTACACTTCCAAGTCTTCACTCTGTGCCAGGCGCTGTGCTGGGTGCTTTTTAATAAGTATCAAGTTATTTCTCTCACTAGCCTGATGAGATAGGCACTATTATTATGCTCATTTTAGATACTCAGAGGGGCTAAATGACTTGCCCAAGATCACGCAGATGTGGGTAGAATCAGTGTGTGAATCTAGGTTCTTCCTTCATGGAGTAAACCTAAGCTCTTCACCATCATGCTGTACTTCACAGTGCCTGATGTGGTTCTTGTTTACAACCTTTGAGGATGATGAGACCAATGTAAAAATAGCATAAGATATTTTAGCATCTATAATGAAAATCATTGCGATGCCCTCAACAGGACTGTAGGGAAAGAGTGGCGTGGGGGATACGGAAATCAAAGCCTGGTTTGACATTTCCAGTTAATCTGCAGCTTTTGTTTATTTTTGCAATCCCCGTTCTAACACTGACGTAGCTAATCAAGTTTTTAGTCTAAACACAACTAAAATAGCTCTTTCTTGATAGACTCTATGGAATTTTCTACTCAGTAATGTACAATAGAATGATTACTTAATTATTGTTCTCACTCATAAAGACTCATTGTTTATAATTTGAAAGATGGTTATAGCATTATGAAGACTGGTTGAATGAGCAAACCTCTACTAACATAAAGTTCGGAGTCGGAGGGAAAACCATGGAGGAGGGACTCTTTCTAACTTGGATTCCTGCACGGGGCCCGAGTCTATGTCAAGCCATGAAAGCTAGTCTCTTTTTAGGAACTGAAGGAGGATTCAAGTGGCATTTTCAAAAACATCTCCACATTGTTGAAATCCCCAAGTGGAGGAGTAATATTTTCATCACTCTCATCTGTCCAATAAAATTTTTGATTTGAGCGGAGAAGAAGTTGCTTCTAGGCGTGGAGCTTCCAACATACTCAGGAATAATTCAACTAATTCTGAACTTGGCTTCTTTAACAATGTGCCCTGGAGGCTCATGACACTGTTAACTGTTCTTCTAGTTTTCAGGGACTGGGCTGAAGCCAGCTGACTCGGGCTTCCTGTCAGGGTGTGAAATTCCAGCTTTGTCAGTACATTCAATTGGTATGTACCACTTCACGTTAGTTAAAAAAAGGGAAACTCGTTTTGAGGAGACATTTTAAATTCTCCTGTCAATCAGCCATTTATTAGTTACCATCTCTACACTATGATGTATAAAGAAATAGGGGCCTCGACCCCTCCTTGATGTTGGTCTTAACATTCAAGTCATTCAAAGCAGGTTTTCCAAGGCCAGTTAAGCTGTGGCCTGATGTGGGCTTGCAGAGGCAGTGTGAGAGGGTGGTTGAAGCTGGGGGTCTCCTCCTTCCTGAGCTTAATCCTGTCTCTGCCACCTGCTAGCTATGTGATTGGGCAAGTTACTCAACTTCTCCGGGACAGTTTCTTCAGTTATATAACCTGGGTGTAATACCAAAGTGTGTTTGTTTGGGGGGATATAATAAATCATTGAGCACACAGGAAGCAGACAGTACATTCTATTTACTATCTATCTATCTATCTATCTATCTGTCTGTCTGTCTGTCTATTTATCTATCTATCTTATCCATCCATCCTTCCATCCATCCATCCATCCATCCATCCATCCTTCCATCCGTCCTTCCATCCATCCATCCATCCTTCCATCCATCCTTCCATCCATTCATCCATCCTTCCATCCATCCATCCATCCATCCATCTTTCCATCCATCCTTCCATCCATCCATCCATCCATCCTTCCATCTTTCCATCCATCCATCCTTCCATCCATCCATCCATCCATCCATCCATCCATCCATCCATCCATCCATCCTTCCATCCATCCATCCATCTTTCCATCCATCCATCCATCCATCCATCCATCCATCCATTCATCTTCCTGTTGTGCTCTTCATCAACGTTTTATCAAAATAAGTGCTTGAAGAAGGTTGTGCTTAGACTGGGAGATCAATGTACCACCAAGAGAGTTGTTCAACCATCACAGAGCATCTCAATTTTTATAAATTCTTCCAAACATTAAGGAATACATATTATGTTAACATAACTCTATATATGAGAGAACATCTTTTGAGAGTCTAGAGGTTTACTTTATGGCTCTATAGGGAAGAGGGGCAGAGAATATGTATGATGCAAAAAGAAAGCTGTATATTTTCTTTTCTCTCAATTCCTTCTGCTAACGGGATCTTAAGTTGATTTTTAGATCATTCAGTGCAAGAATCAAATGCAAGGATCCTCCCTGTACTACGCCTGGCAGGTGTGGCCTAGCCTTCACTGAACACCCAATGGGGAGCTTAATATCCGTCTTACATGGGAGGCTTATGCCCAGCTTCAAGCATGACAGAGTCTTCCCTGTGTTAAGCCCACATCTCTCTTACAGCCTCTTCCTTTCAGTCTCAATTCTGTGCTCCATGGCCACAAAGAACCAGTTACTTCCTTAAAGAAAATCCAGCATCTCATAACTAATGGCAAATGCGGCTCTTGAGAAAGAAGACTTATTTATGTTTCTGCAGAAAATAATAAGGGTGCCCAGCCAGGTTTCTTTACCAGACACCTTAGTAAATTGTGCCTTTTAAGGGCAGACAGCTAAATCTTTTGGTCGAGGCCAGGTGGCGTTGGTGCCACAGTGAAAACCACATGTTTCACTAAAAGGGGTGATCTAATGAGTTTATTTCTCTGCCTGGGTTCTAGTGACAGGGCCCTTGAGTGACTTCATTGCAATCAGTATTGCTGACTAATGCCTGTATCAACACCTACGCCACCACCACTGGAGCTTCGGTGATTTTACGTTTAGTTTGATTTCTCCAGACAGAACTTTTCCACATCATTGGAACTAATTGAGGTAATGGAGAAATTATTCTGGTGCCAGAACACTGTGACTTTCTTTTGCCCACTTCCCCCCTTGGTATTGAAAGACAACAATGCTCACAGTGTCTCAGTGTTTCTTTACAGCAAAAAGGGGGAGTTGGCCATGTTGCCCTTGCACCCAGCCTGCTCTTGGACAATGAAGGCTGGAAAACACAGCCTGAGCTCCATCTTTGCTTCCCAAGGCCGCCCACTCCGGCAGTGTCGCCATGCCATACTCCTGAGCTGCTTCTCGGGAGATTTGGGAAACCCTCCTCTCGTTATCCAAACCGACCACAAGAAATCTCCCCATACTTGCTAAAACAACTGTAGCAGATGGAAGCAAACATTTATGAGAGCGTACTCCACCTTAATGATATGCGTTGTCTGCCAGTGTGTGTAGTGTCGCGGAGGGAGTTTGGAGGTAAGACCGAGCTGGCTGAATATGGTTTTGATTATAGGGATTTGTATCAAAGGTGGAATGTGGTGCTTTTTACCAACTCCCCATGCCCCTGCTTCATGTCCTTTACTCAAGAAAGTTGACCAAACCATTCTTTAGGGAGCGTGACGTACTGCAAAATCCCTGGGTTTGCCCCATGTCAACAGTTAGGGGCTCAGTAAGCATTTGGGGTTTAATGTTGGTAGACCACAGCGAACCTCTCCGCTGAGGGGCCTGTCTGGTTTGGATTTAGGGAGCTCCTCGGCAGTGTGGGAGGGTAGAGTGGCCTTTCAACAGTTCGCAGAGTCCTCTGCTTGGGGCGTGAAATGTTGGTTCCTCTGCAGGGTTGGCAGGGCAATTAAAGATGAGTTAGGAAGTGTGCATATTTATTTGAGGATGGAGGAAAGAATCTAATAAATTCTAAATAATAATAACTGTAGGAATAATATTTAGCTTGCCTATTACTCCCTATCCCTTTTTTCTGCTGTTTGCCTTCTCTCTGCAGTTGCTAGTCTTCCACAGCTTCCCTTATCGATCTGCCCACTGGAGGCGGGTAGCAGAAATGATGCGCTTTTGAGCAACAGATTGCAAAATGTATCTGAGTTACTACTGGCTGGCAGCTCTGGTCAGTGTTTGAGAAGCGGTGGCCATTAGAGCTCGGAACTGAAATGGGTGTTTTGTGTTACTTGCTGATTTTATTTCTCCACATCACCTCTGACCCCTTTTGCAAAGTTAATTGAGAGTTGGCCTTTTTCAAATTGACTGCAGGAAATTGACCTTTGTGTTCACGCTATGTTAGGAAAGGCCTGGATGAAGAGCAAATCAGGAGGCAAAATGGGAATGATCTGGCCTTACAGCCGTGCTCCAGCACCATGTGAAATGACCAGATTCCTTGGTGCGAGCCCATAGGCAATGGTGCCCGCAGAGTTGTTTCCCTCCAGAATGAAACCATCAATCAGAAAATCCCGTTTGAATTTGCAGTATACTCTGATGGCTCAGAAATGCAACCGTCTGTAAGTAGCTTTTAAAATAACCTTTAGTATGCTTATCCTGCTTTGACTGAAGCCTGTTTCCTCATTTTTTAATCACTGGTAGAGATAGCCCTTGAGGGCAAATATCTTTTCTTTTTTTTTTTTTTTAACTTATTTTATATTGGAGTATCGTTGATTAACAACGTTGTGATAGTTTCAGGTGTACAGCAAAGTGATTTGGTTATACATATACATGTATCTATTCTTTTTCAATTTCTTTTCCCATTTAGGTGGTTACATAATACTGAGCAGAGTTCCCTGTGTTATACAGCAGGTCCTCGTTGGTTACCCCTTTTAAATATAGCAGTGTGTACGTGTCAATCCCAAACTCGTGTACATGTCAATCCCAAACTCCCTAACTATCCCTCCCTCCCACCCTGAGGCCACTTTTTTAGACTCTAACCCTAGTGGTTGTCTGACAGGTAAGCATATCCGTTACTCTGGGGAGATTAGGAAAACAATGCATCCGTTTTGACCTCAACAATCCTGGCTTGGAAATCTGACTCTACCGCTCATTCTCTGAGTTATTTTAGGAAAAGTATATAAAGCCCTGACTCACTGCTTCATCTATAAAATGAGGAAATTTGCAAGAAATAAGATTGTGTGAGGATTAAATGAGTATTTTAAAGAAATTAGTACCTAGATGCTTAATACCTGCACGTTCTTATTCCGTGTTATATGCCTCTTCTGTGGTCTGGGGATCCAGTGGCAAAGGAAATAGACAGTGGCCTACCTCCTGAAGGTTATTCCACTCTTTGGGGGCTGATAGTCTCCTTAGGCTTTCTGGAGACAATGAAGAATCTTGGTTAAACTAGCAGTATTTGAAATGCAATGGGAAATGAATTGTTATTTTTAACTAGAAAGCCAGCATGTGAAATGGCTCCCTAAGTCTCACAGCTGGATTAAATAATTCTGGGTCAGAAGCTAGATTTTATGGTCTGGTGGTGAGGTCAGGCTGAGCTTGCAGGCAGGGTGTCTGATTCACTGTTTGATCCCAGACAAGTCCCCTATATCTATCTCTTGTCTTGAATTTTGTTGGTTTTGTTTGTTTTACCTGTAAAATTGGTATAGCGATTTTTTTTTAACCTCGTAGTAATATAAATACAAAACCAGATAAAATATGTGAAGGTGGCATACAAAGAAGCGTATTCTTAAGTTTATTCTAATTTTATTAGTGAACCAAGGTGTGGAGACTCTCCATTCCAGCGACGTAATTATACTGATAAATTCTTTGAAACAGAACGAAACAACACTAGGCAGTCGGGGAGGAGTCGAGTCTTTAAATTTAAATAACAGCGATCCAAAATAGATCTCGAGTGGAGACAGAAAGAGTGCCTTCCTATGAAAAGCACTTGGAGAGAGGGACAGGGAAGGAGAATTCAGTGTAAAGCCTATACGAGGTCACTAAGTGCCTTGTGGAGACAGAGAAGGCTTGAGGACACACAGAGAAGCCTAGACCTGGGCTGGAGCCACAGCTCTTCCACTTTCTGTTGTATCAGTTAGCTACTGATGTGTATGTAACAAACTGCTCCAACCTAACTGTCTTAAAATAACAAGGACTAAATGTGGGTCAGTGGGGCAGTTCTGCTGGTTTTGGCCAGCTCACCTGATCTTGGCTGGGTTTGCTCTGGAGTCTACGTCAGAGAACAAGTCAGCCAGCGTCTAGCTGGTCTAGGACGGCCTCACTCTATGTCTGATGTTTAAGGGTCAGCTGGCTGTTGGCTGGGATGCTGTCTCTCTCTCATCCAGCACTCTGGCCTGTCCTTATTGATGGGACAGAGGGAGGACTGCAAAGTGAGAATAGAGGTGTCTGATGCATCTCCAAGCCCAAGCTCTGAACAGCCAGCCACCACATCACATCTTCCACGTTCTCTTGGCCAAAGAAAGTCACAAGACCAGCTGAGATGCAAGAGGTTGGGAAACAGACTCCTTGATGCAAGGGGCTTAAAAGTCACATTGCAAAGGCTGTGAGTATAGAGAGGGATGGAGAAATGAGTTGTTTCTGTAATTACCACACTAGTCCGTGCACTTGGGCTTGCTCCTTTTTTACTCTGAGGGTAGTAAGGACCTCATAGGACTGTGGTGAGGATTAGAGACACCTGTGAAACCCCAGCTATTGTGTAAAAACTAGCGGTAGATACTACAAATGGTGGCCATGATTATTTTCCCCTTTATTCTTAATGGCACAAGACTGACATTTTTGGTAATATATATCACTGCAGAATAATTAAAGATACATATACAGTAACATTTATATGAGTTATAATATAAAATAAAATAGATATAAAAATAAGCAAGAAAATAAATCACCGAAATCTCACTTGTCCCGCTCTAAGCACCATAAACACGTAGGCAACGTAACCATTTCTCGCTATTGCTGTCATTTTTCATGTTGCCTTGCGTAGATTGCTCTTTTGCTCATGTGGCACGTGTGGGTCAGGCTGTCTTTCCCTGTAACTGGCAGGTAACTGCAGTGCCTAAAACTGCACTCTTTCTCTGCCCCTCTACCTCTGTCCTAAGCCATGATGACCCACCTGCCCACTGACTGACTACAAGCTTCATTTGTTTACCCATCATTTCCTTTGTCTGTTTGTTAATAGATCCACCTTTACCCGTAACTCAGGCCTCTCTGACCCCCACATTCCCGTCGCTAATCCACTCTGTGGCTGGTGTCACAATCAGTTTCAGGTCTGCTGCTCAGACCGTATCGGTGCTTCTGGTCACCTTTGGGAGTGATCTGGACGGGTTCCTTAGCGTGAGGGGTAAGACTCCTCATCGCCTCCTCCACCTGCTTCTTTCCAGTCTTCTTTTCATCCGCTCATTGACTCTGTGCGTCATTCTTTTTACCCCAAACCGTGCAGACCTTCGGAAACACACTGTGATCACTCTGCCTGGAAGCCGCTTGCGCCTCATTTTCATGGCCAGTCCCTTCTCCTTCTTTAGAGGTTAGCTTGATTATTGGATTATCTGTTACAAATAAGCCTCAAAATGAGGCTTCTCGGATATGCGCCCAATCTATTATAGCACTTCTTACCTATTTATGTAAGTGCTGGTTTATCTATTTTTATATTTCTATTGCTAGGCCGTGCATTTATCGAGTGAGGGGACGGAGTCATGGTCATTCAGTCGCTAAATAAGCACTCGCCACGTCCCTCCTGCACGTGAGCATATGGCATCTGAGAGTGAAAGTAAAGTCACCGCGTGCGCCGCGTGAGGGAGTGACGGGCAGATCTTCCCACCCAACCTCCAGGGGTCCAACCTCCAGGGGTCCAACCTCCAGGGGCTCCTCGCCAGCAGCACAGATGATGAGGGTACAATTGCTGTTTGAAGCCAGAGAAGAGAAGGAAGTTGGTTCTCCCACACGGGTGCAATGATGCCTTTTCCTCCTGATATTCTTCTGGCTCTTGGGGTTTATGGGGAACATAAATGAGAGCTCAGCCTTAGTCTCAGCAAGGACTCGGCAAATAAACGATAAGACCTGAGGAACGGTAGATACCCCGAGAAAGCCATGCGGTCAGTGTCCTAGCTAACCCATTCTGACTCTTTGAAATATGAGTTATTAGCCGAGATGCAAATTGTGAATGGATATAGGGAAAAGATCTGGTAAAGAAATGCAAATGAAAATATTCACCTCCTTTGAAAATAAACAGTTTTGGAATGGGCACCACTCAATGATGACAAGGCTGCTGTGAGAATGGTTATTTCACACATCATTTGAGGGTGTGAATTAGAGCACTTTGACACTAGGTACTGGTTTCCTTAAGTGTTATAACTACAAGTCAGCATCTCCATCTAAGAGTCTATAATAAAGAACGCATAAAATATGCAGACAGCAATGTATGTTCAAATAGCATATTTATGTGAGATTATACAATGGATTTTAGTCATGAAAATACGAATAAAACCTATGACATTTAAAGTAAAAATAGTACACAAAATATATATGTATACATGTATGTGTGTATGTTTATCTATCTAGATATATCAATGTCCATATATCTAGATATAGCAACTTTAATATTAATTATCTATCTATCTGTATTAATTATCTATCTGTCTGTCTAGAGAAAGAAACAGGAAGGGGAAAAATAAATCGGTTATGTATATATGCTTATATATGACTTAAATAATTATATTTTATTTATTTTTAATATGTTTTAAATGTTTCACATAGAGAAAGTATTATTTTAATGTAAGAAAGTAGCTAGTAATCAGTGTAAAAGATAATTGAAGAAAACGACACTATTATATAAACTAACGTATTCTGGCTTTCATGCTCAGATGTGGGGACTATAGGACTACATTTATACATTTTTTAAAAATTTATTTATTTATTTTTGGCCGCGTTCGGTCTTCATTGCTGCGCACGGGCTTTCTCTAGTTGCGGCGAGCGGGGGCTACTCTTTGTTGCGGTGCGCGGGCTTCTCATCGCGGTGGCTTCTCTTGTTGCGGAGCACGGGCTCTAGGTGCGCGGGCTTCGGTAGTTGTGGCTCGCAGGCTCTAGAGCGCAGGCTCAGTAGTTGTGGCGCACGGGCTTCGTTGCTCTGTGGCATGTGGGATCTTCCCGGACCAGGGCTCGAACCCGTGTCCCCTGCATCGGCAGGAGGACTCTTAACCACTGCGCCACCAGGGAAGTCCTATACATATTTTTAACATGGCTACTTTTATGCATAATAAGTTGCTAAATGGCCCTTTGGATGCTTTTTATTTAGGAAAAATAATATTGCTACTGCCTCCTTCTATGGAGAAAGCTCCAGAAGAGCATTTAAAAAAGGCAAGTATTAGAAACAAATGATATAGTTTTCTTTCAGAAACAAAACCTGTGTTTAGAATCCAAAAGTAATGTAATCGCTCTGGAAACTATTATCGTAAGTAATTCCATGTCGACTAGTTCATGCTCCCAAGTCTCCAGGACGTGGTAAAGTCTAGCAGAAACAAAGGTTTGGACAGGAGTGAGAATAATCTTAGATTCCCAGCCCCATCCATGTCCCTGAGTAAGTCACACGTGAGCGGTGACAGAACAGTCTTGATAGCCTTGAACTTCTCTTAAATTTAGACTTTTTCCATGACCTCTGGGTTTGCCCACCCTTATTCTGACTTCCCAGTTGTTCCTATTTTGGAACATTCTACGTTTGGAGGAGTTGCCTTTTGGTCAGAATCCACTTTTAACTGTTTCCCATTTTCTTAATAATGCGCCTTCTTCCTGTGGCTCATTTGAAACCCTCAGGCTCCAGTGGGTCTGAGGAAAGGACTGGGTGTTTGTGGACTAAGTGGAGGGGGCAAAGTGCGAGCCTGGCGTGTGTGCCAGCCCCTCTCTGTGGAGCATTCTGGCCGTGGTGGCCATCCAGATGGAGCCTCCCTTGGGGGTTCCTTCGTTTCTCCGTGCTGAGATGAAAAAGGGTGGGGTAAATGGCTGACATGTCACAGTGGCTTCTTGGGCTAACTGGTTGTGTGCCCCTTCACAGCCCATTACCTACCTAAGAATAATATCAGCGAGAGCCTTCAGTATGTTGCCTGGGATACTCTGTCCTTCCCAGTTTTGTTCCTTATACACTTAGTTGCCACTCTTGGTTGAGCTAAGCTCCATGTGACACCTGAAGACAAGATGGAATTTGGATCCAGGCACACCTGGGTGGGATGTTAACTCTTCCATTCAGCAGCCTGCTGCTGAACCAAACTCGGGTCCGCTTGCCCGTGCGCAGTAAAGCCAATCAGCTGGCGCTGCGTGTGGTGAAGGAAGGTGCAGCGTTTATTGCAGGGCACCAAGCAAGGAGTCCAGGGCAACCAGCGCTCAAAACACCCTAACTTCCTGATGGGTTTCAGGAAAGCATTTTTAAAGGCCAGGTGAGGGAAGAACATCGCGGACTATGTGATCAGCTCATGCATAGTTCTCTGATTGGTTGATGGTGAGGTAACAGGGCCATGTTGCAGGGGTTAACATTATCAATCCTTAGGCTCCAAGAGGGGGAGCTACTGGGGGCTACGGGGCTTAAGGTCATCAAGTAGTGAACATCTTCCATTTGGAGTGGGTTTTAGAATCTGTAAAACAGCTCAGGAATGTGCATCAGACACTGTATCTAGGTACTGCTGAGACAAGCTGCGGCAGAGGATATGGGGGAGGGGTCTGCCCCCTGGAGGGGCCCTGCTCGTTTATAACCAGGTGACCCTGAGCATTCTGTAAAACGGGAATAAAAATGCCTACTTTCTCTGGTATTCCTGGCTTCTCAAGCCCAGGCGGCTCATCTGTGCACCAAATCCCAGTAGTGGGCCTCCAGTGAGGCTCCAGTGCTGGAAAATAGGTAGAATTTCTGCAACTCCTTCTCTCCTGACTAATGGGGCATCAGCTCCTCTTGGCTTCTTGTTAAAAGCCCAGTGGTGGCTTCTGAAGAGTTTACAGGCAAGTTGCCACATCTCTGATTCTCGTTTGATTCCGTTCTCCATCTTGTGACCAGTATTGAGCCATTTAACACAGACCGGCCTGATCATGCCATTCTCCTGCTTGAAACCCGCTTGGGTCTCTCCTCTGGTCCAGCTCTCTCATCCTGTTATTCAAGACCCTTCATGCTCTTCCTTTATCTTCTGACCACACATGCTTCACTCCAGGGAGGGCGAACAATCTGAGGTGACCCCTCATCATTACGCTATTGTTGTTAGGGGAACCACTGACCAAAACTGCCTGCCCTGGCCAGACCTGGTAGTAACCAGGCCATCTTACACGAGTCATCTTACAACAGGAAGTCCTGGTAAGGAATGCAGACCTAACAAGCTACCACCAACTGGAAGAATTCGGGAAAGGTCAAAAGGAGAGAGGAGTTGCCAGTCCGTATGTCCTGGCAACCTCCCAGAATCCTTCTCCCTGGAATCCATCTTGGCTGAGTGATGCATGTGCCACCAGGAAGGACCCTAAGTCAGAATGATTGGCCAGAGACAACCCGGAAGCTAACCCCATCACCATAAAACCTGAGGTGGCGAGCCACATGGCAGAGCCGTCCTCCTGGGTTCCCTTACCCCGCTGGCTCTCTGCCCGGGCTCCCCTTCCCATTAAAGTCTCTTGCTTTGTCTGCACATGTGTCTCCTTGGACAATTCATTTCCGAGTGTTAGTCAAGAGCCCGCTCTCGGGCCCTGAAAGGGGTCTCCCTTCCTGCGACATTATCACTGCCGAAAATAAAGTACCATGGCCGGAGTCTATTTAGCCTCCAGACACACCTGGAATGTCTCCTGCTGGACCTACCTCACACCTCATCCCCTGTTAACAAATCCCTGCACCTCCCTCCTGAGTAAGGTTTTCTCCTTCTTTATATTCCTAATTTGGAGACACATCCTACTACTGTCTGGAGCCTATCAAGCGTGGGATCTTTCCCTAAGAAATCGGATTCCTTGGTCAAGATGAAAATTCTGAGAATCTTAGGCGAGCTAAGTTTTTCATTCATATTCTGTTCTTTGTATTCCCAATTCATTACAATGTCAGGTATTAGCCAAACTTTTCAATGTTTCTCTGTCTTGAGGCAAGTGTTCATCACCACCTGGATGATCTCAGACCCGTGGGCTGGTGTACCAGGACCTCTCTTGGGGATGGGGGTTGAGAGGGGCAGAGCAGCACCTGAGATCTTGTAAGTGTGATTTTAGGGAGCAAAGGGTGTTAAAAGTGAAGGTCTGCCTTCCTCTATTCTTTCATTTCCAATAGAAGTTATAGGCCCATGGTGACACTGAATCACAACACTTTTTTACCTTATTGAGGTCACCAATGAGCAAGTCATGCTTTCTTATAGTTTTTTCCTTCTAGATTAGAGGTATAAGCTGCAGGCCAACCACTCCTATTGCCCGTTTTAGAACAACGTGTGAGTTAAGGATGAGTTTTAAGTTTTTCGATAATGGAAAAACATCAAAAGAAGAATGATATTTTTGACGTGAAAATTATATGAAATGCAAACTTTCGAGTCTATAAAATTTCATTGGCACACAGTCATACCTGTTTGCATATTGGCCATGGCTGCTTGTGCATAGTGGCAGAGCTGAGTAGCTATGACAGGGACGGTAAGGTCAGCAAGGTCAAAATTATTTCCTCTTCGGCCCTTTACAGAAGAAGCTTTTGCTCTAGGAAGCTTATTCCTTGAGCTCTAGTTTGTGTTGTGCTCAGTTTTATGATCCCAGAGTTTGGGACACGCCTGGCACATAGCAGGCACTCAGTAAAGATTGGGTGAACGTATGAATGAATGAATACATGGATGAGGGGTGGTTGAACTAACTTGTATTCCAATATCCATTCTGATTTTAACTGATTCTAATTCTGTAACTCTAAAACACACTGGAGGTCACTAGCTTCTGAACATTTTTTCCTGCACGCAGTCGTTTTATATTTAGATTCTGATCTCCGTGAGCATTATTTTGGAAACGGAGAAATTATGAAATATGATCAGCACCTCTTCAACAACTTGTCCTTTTTCTAGTTGCTATTTTTTTTTTTTTTGCGGTACGCGGGCCTCTCGCCGCTGTGGCCTCTCCCGTCGCGGAGCACAGGCTCCGGACGCGCAGGCTCGGCGGCCACGGCTCACGGGCCCAGCCGCTCCGCGGCACGTGGGATCCTCCCGGACCGGGGCACGAACCCGCGTCCCCTGCATCGGCAGGCGGACTCTCGACCACTGCGCCACCAGGGAAACCCTCTAGTTGCTATTTTTTAACAAGTATATTTTCTCTTTGTTTGATAAGCAAAGTAAATAAGGCAAGATAAAGCAGTTTCAGTCTACTAGCAAATGAAAGAAGCTAAGTTATTCAAGATGGTAGGAGATGGGCTGGGAGGAATGAAAGTTGGGGATGGAGTAGCAGATAGTTTTAGGATCTGTCACTGTTTTAATAGCTCTGCTGTTATCACTTCAGAAAGGTCCACATTTGGGACCATTTACAGCTAATGGACATGTGTTGAGAGGTGTATGCAGGATGATACGTCATGCAAACGTGAAAGCTAAATGTTTGATTTTGCCTGACCAGAATGTGGACCGAAAGGGAGAGTCTATGCCAGTTCCTTTAAGTGCCTCTCCTCATAGCTAACAGGTGTCCCAAGTTCATTTTGGGTGTTTCTACGTATACCAAGATTGTTCCTTTGAAAAAGAGTTTGCCGAGAATGAGAGGTCAAGTTGCTGTTTTAAATCACTCAGGTTCTACAGGGTCCCAGACTTGGCCTCAAAGAAAGCCACTGTCCTTCCAGCTCCAACATTTAGACAGCCTTCCTCCACACTTTCGGTCTCATGATTTGGGTTCATCTAGTTCCTGCACGTAAATTCTCATGTCTCTAACAAGTGCTTGAAATCTGAGAATTCCTTAGTCTAGCTCCTGCTTTCCAGTGAAATTATGTTTCTGGATATGCTTGTGATTTAGCTACTTGTGATGAAAAGAACTCAGAGCATCACCCAGGGAGTTCCATGAATATCTCCAACTTTGTTCCTTTCATATACTGTATTGATAATACTGACAGCTTACTGTTTTCATGCATATTTTGGGCACTGCTCTGAGAGCTTTTCACGTACCAACCCGTTTCCTCCTCGGGACAACGCATGACATAGATGTAGAAACAGAACCACTGGTAACTTGTCCAGTAGTTCATTTACAGAGTTTTAAAGATTGCCCATCTGTGTTCTGCCAGGCACTGTTCTAGGCACTTGGGATATCCTTCATAAGCAAAACACATATGACCACCTGCCCTTGTGGAGTGTATGTTCTCCTATCTAATGTCACAGAGCTGGTGAAGGGGCAGAGGCAGGATGTGAACTGGGCACTGAAGACCACTGCAGGGTAATGCCACTCAAAATTACTCTCCATCTTCCCCTATGACGCTCCGCTTGACTCCAACACCCCCTCGTGTTTCAGCTCCTTCCCAAGTTCTACGCTATCCTGGTTTGATGCCATCTAATTTATTTTAACTCTTGTAAGGCTCAGTTGCCAAAATTGATTTTTCTATCAGTGGATTTATCTCCCTTCTCTCTTCATAACCAGATTTTTCTTTCTTTTCTAATTACCGTAAGTCATCGGAGGCAAAGAACGAAAGCAAAGGGTTACAAATGAATGCAGGTAAGGATAGGGCTGGGGCACGGAATTGCCCTCATTTATTCGTCCTCCGCCTCCTTGATGACGTTGTCCACCTCATTCTCGCGCCTTTACGCTGGTCCAAGGCAAACGTGTGGTAAGATCAGTGTTTGCAGCCTGGTTCTGGATCCTGCCCTGCTTCCCCATAGGGCTCCCCTGCCGTCCAGGGTTGGCCTTTAATTCTGCCTCTCCTTTGATTGGGGAGTTTGCATGTATTTCTGATGAGCTCCTATCACTTACATCCCTTCAAGAACACTGGATTCAGAATTGGGGTTACAGAACAACCATAAGTCTCAGCTTGCCTGTTTTACTTCTGTTGTTCTAGCACGATTATAAATAGCACCCTTTCACTCTCACAAGCATCCCATTTTGATAAGTTCAAATGATTTCATAACTATAGTTCATACCTCTCCCTGTCTCAGGATGCCCAGAATGATATAGCGCACCCCAGGGGTTCCTGGGTCCCCAACAGTGACTTACAGTGTTGCAGCTCATTCTGAGAGGGAACTGGAAAAATGCCCCCTTAATCATTTGGATCCACCATTTCTCCATTCAGAGAATAGAAGTAGATCACATTTTCTCCCCATTTTCTTCATACATATGTTGCTATAATGAAGCTTGTGCATTTTCAAGAGAAAATATCTTTCCATATCTTTCCTCTGTCTCTTTGCTGAAAATTCCATCTTTTGGGGCATCTATATTAAAGATAAAAAGTGAGAAATGAGGGCAAGGGAACATAAACTCTGTAAACAGTCACTTAGAAGTTTTTGTAAAAGTTTGAAGGGAAAAGTTACTGAAATTATTGTGTAAAATGAGTCTTTTTTTTCCCTTAATTTTAAGCTGGCGATTTCATTTGTCTTTGTGAACCCAGCAATTGATAGATGCTCATAATTTTCAGGGAAAAGATTTTAAGATCATTGGAGTATAAACAAAAGGTCAAGCCGAAGCTATATTCTAACAATAAATAACTTTTAGAGATTTATTGAGTCTTATCTGCATCCAAGGAGATGCCTCAGGGACACTTCTTAGGGTGGATCAGCCTGAATTTGTCTCTGCTTAACCTCTAACTAGCAGTGCAACTATAAACATGATACTTAAATTTTCTGAGTGTGAGTCCTAATCCATTAATTTGGCACACACAGACTACGATGAGATGTCTGTCATGTAGCTTAAACTATCTCAGCATAGGTTTTTTTAATTAAAAATTTTTTAAAATTTATTTCATTTTATTAGTTTTTAAAAATTTTTGGTTGCATTGGGTCTTCGTTGCCGCGCGCGGGCTTTCTCTAGTTGCATCGAGCGCGGGCTACTCTTCATTGTGGTGCGCGGGCTTCTCATTGTGGTGGCTTCTCTTGTTGCGGAGCACGGGCTCTAGGTGCGCAGGCTTCAGCAGTTCTGGCGCGCGTGCTTCGGTAGTTGTGGCTCGCTGGCTCAGTAGTTGCGGTACATGAGTTTAGCTGCTCCACGGCATGTGGGATCTTCCCAAACCAGGGCTCGAACCCGTGTCCCCTGCATTGGCAGGTGGATTCTTAACCACCGCGCCACCAGGGAAGTCCCTCAGCATAGGTTTTGATATTGTGTGTGTGTGTGTGAGCTGAACTTACATCCTATATACTGTTATCATTTTAGTCAGAGATCCACACCCAAGGATGGTTGATGGAAATATATCAGAAAATTCAAATCCAGATGTGATTCCAGATGTAGATATTATAAGCAGGTTGGTGGCACAAATCTTTGCTCAGTACCAGACTTTAGCTAACTACCAACCTGTCTGTAAATGAGTAGTTTGTTAATTAGTGTCAGGGTTGTTTGGAAGGGATGTTGATTTAGAGCATTTGGTTAAAATATTTTAGAGACCTCCGTACTCTCCCGGTTAGAGGGTGTAAGAATCCAGCAAGGGCTTAGCTTTTACATCGTGGGTTGACAACCAAGGTTTAATATTTAGAAGCCCTTATGTCCAGTCCTTGGCTTTGAGCAGCGTTTCTCAACCTCATTACTACTGACATCTGGGGCTGGATAATTCTTTGTCTTGGGGGGTGTCCTCTGCCTTGTAATGTTTAGTAATATTCTTGGTCTTTTTTTTTTTTTTTTTTTTTTGCGGTACGCGGGCCTCTCACTGTTGTGGCCTCTCCCGTTGCGGAGCACAGGCTCCGGACGCGCAGGCTCAGCGGCCACGGCTCACGGGCCCAGCCGCTCCGCGGCACGTGGGATCTTCCCGGACCGGGACACGAACCCGTATCCCCTGCATCGGCAGGCGGACTCTCAACCACTGCGCCACCAGGGAAGCCCTATCCTTGGTCTTTATTCACTAGATGCCAGTAGAAACTCTCTTTCTTCCCCTTCTGTTTTGTCAACCCATGATGTCTCCAGACATTGAAAAATGTCTGCTGGTTGGGCGGGGGGTGGGCAAAATCGCCCCAGTTGAGAAAGACTAGTTTAGAGGACACAGTGACTTGGGACCAACTATAAGGACAAGCAAGTTCTGACAATGGGTAATCATCATGTCCATCTTGAGTAAAGCTTTCACGGAAGATGGATCCAGACCTCTTAAAGGACAGAGCCCTGAGGTGTCTTTGGGCTCCCAGAACAGGTCCTCTGAGATTTTTTGTGCCTGTTTTCTAATACATGTTTGCATTCATATATACATATTAACGGGGGAAACAGATCTGGTCTGCCACTTGGTTTGATTATAATGGGTTAATGAGTTTGTGGGGGAAATAATTAAATGTCTTCCACCTTGAACTTCTGGGTGCTTATTACCATTGTCTACCGTAAAGAACCTAAGAATTGTGAACACACTGCCTCCAGTCAGTTCTCAGCAAGGTGGACAGTGGCCAGTAACTGATTTGGTTGATATGAAGAGCTGGTCAGAACCCTTCAGCATGAAGTTCTAGGCTCCCAGGGGTAAGGAAGCAGGACACAGGGATATCCCAAAGGGAATGGAGACTCCTTCTCCCACCCTCTTTCCCCTCAGCACACACCTACTTGGGTCTCCTTTTATCACCGATTTGTCTAGAGATGCCCTGAACCATCTTGTAATGGCTCTTTCTGTCCAAGCCACTTGTTACTGTCTGAGACCCACGGAAAGGAACAGTCCTACAGAAGCGCTTTTTGCTGAGTTAAAAAGCCTTCAGTTATCTGACTGTAGGTTTCAAGAAGATACAAGGCTGAGACTTCGCTGCCGGAGCCCATGCACCGTCCCCCACCACCCCAGAGTCTCTGCGGCAGAAATCTGGAGTTCATCCACAGCTTCTTACATAATGAAACTGAATGCATGCTCATCATAAAATAAAATGTCCATCTGCGGTTTTGAAGCACCGCGGGGACTTTATACAGACCCCTAAACTAAATTCAAATCGCCCAGTACTTGCTTAGCGCCGTCTTCCTGGAATCCTCCATGGGAGCTGCTTCTGCCCTCCAATAACTTGGCAGGGCAGCGGGGTTCTGCTTTTCTGAGCAGAGAGACCCCCAGCCCAGCGCCTCTTTGCAAATCATTCCCTTTCGCATCAGCTCCACCAGGTGGCTCTCAGCAGAGAGGACCACCACTGTCCCGCGGCCCCCAGGGGCTCTGCGGCTCTCCCGAGGGGAAAGTTAATGATTTCATTGTGTCTATGTGGGATACTTAATGAATGGGCCTGAATAATTCAAGACAGGATGTCAGGGAAGAGGACACAGCCGACACCTGGGCAGGACAAAGATTTCTTTGGCTGCTTCAGGGGCGGGGGAGGGGATGCGCAGTCTTCATTTTACCATATTGTGTTCCCAGCTGCAAACAGTCCAAACGACAGGGACAGCCTCTTTCTTTTTTGAGGAGACAACTGCGGCTGTCTGGATGTGTGTGTGTGCGCGCACGAGAGTGTGCGTGTGCGTGTGTGTGTGTGTCCCTCTGTCTGTTTCCTTGCCAAGGCAAATTCAGATGATCAATCTGGCACTTTAAAAAAGACACTGGTCTTGTATCCCCCTTTACGCAACCTCAGACTTGGGTCTGAAAAAAATATCAAGCAAACTACATTCTTCTCCGAAGTTTTATAATAATGATAATAAAATGGTCCCCTACCAAGTTCAAAGAGGCTTTTCAGCTGGATACTGTGACGGGATCTTTGCAGAGGGGAGAGTGGGGATCCACTGAAATTCTGCTGCTTTACAAGGAGATGGGAATAGAAAAGTCAGATGCCTGGCTCACCGGAGATAACCCTGGAACTGAAATTACCCAGTGACAGCGCCCTGGCTTTTTGCAGCTGGGGTGTTACATTTTTTTTAAGGGGCTGTGGATTTGATAGCTCCTGAGAATTTTATTATTTTGCTTTTCTTCTGTTAAATCTCAGAAAGTAATGAGATGAAGAACTGAAGTCAGTTCTGCAGATAATTTCCAGGAATTTTATAGGAATATCTTGGGGGGAGAGATCACAGTGATTATTTCAATAATCAGGAGAAGAGATGACCATCCATATAGACCTAGGGTCTCTCTAACTTTATAACCCATGCCTCCCCAACAAGTTCTACTTTCCGTCTTCAGAGTGTTTATCTTAAAGCAATCACTGTTACCATCTCAATTAGCCAAGTGGCGGTCCTGGACATTCTCCCCAGTAATATGGACGATACACATGTTCAAAGTGTATACAATTTCAGGGAGCTCACAGACTCCCTGAAGAACCATCGCCCAGTTCCCCAGATCTCTGGGTGACTCTGGTCTCTACAAAAATAAAATTTGTCCTGGGGGAAAGGTGGTGCCATGTTGTCAGTGACCATCAACTCGCAGTGACTGTGATTTCAAGAGTAAAGCCACAGCACTGGGCCACTTAAAAAATCATTTGACTCTGGGAAACGCTTGGAAGACAATTTCGTATCTCTCTAGTGGTCCTGCAAAGGTTGGTTACAGGGGACAATGGGACAATAGGAACCGGAGGCCAGGATGCAGAGCCACTCCATTCTCAGGATTCTGTGCATACGGAAACTTCTCCTAAAGTGATGCTGTTCTTATTTCTGTTCATCAGCTGCCAGCCTTTCAGGTGCCTCAGAATCAGTACGCGGTGTCTTCTGTGGTCTGCTTCACTTGGACATAACATCCAGAAAAATAAAGAACCTTCATTTTAAAATCCAAGATTAAATATGGAAGTCTCCTTCTTTTAGAAAACTATTACACTGCAAATTTTCTGGCACATTAGCACTTACGTCCCGTGTCAATTAGAAAAATGTGACAATCAGTCATAAAGTGTCTTTATGACCACAGGGACCTTAGAAATGATTGAGTTCCTCCCTCCCCTTGGACAGATGAGCAAACGGAGACACAGGCAGGAGAGGAGGACAGTGTCTTGCCCAAGTCCCTGACTGGGTTGGTGCCAAAGCTAAGCATCCAGTGCCAGTCTCTCAGCTGGCACCTCCCCACGCCGCCACCATTCTGAGCATTACACTGTCAACTTAAATGATTCAAATGCTCCAGCTGTAAATAAGCCCTCGTGATTTTTTTTTTAAAAGAAAAAAAAAAAACTAAAATCAGACTAACTTTCCATGACTCACTTTTCCAAAATGTTTTGTATCAATGTATCCTGTACAAGGCAAAGGTACAAGCTGTAGCCAAGATTCTCCAAGGCAGAGAGCGCATTAAGGAAACCCTGATACAGAAGAATCGGTTGCAGAGTCTCTTTTAGTAAATGGTTGTTTATAAGTTCCATGTTTAAGAGAAAGAAAAAATTAAGACTTCATGCAAGCCCCAGAACAAAAGTTGAGATTTCCAGTGAAGCAAGAAAGCAGGGATTTTTTAAAAATGGGAGTGTGTGGGGTGGGGGCTGGGGGGGGGCCCAGTGGGAGGAAGGAAAGCTATTCTTAATGGTATATTGTTTTCAGAGCTCTACCAATTAGCAAACGTCTCTTATAAAAGGAAGAAAGAGGGAAGGAATTTCATGCACTGAAATAGCCCCAGTCAGCTGCAAACGCTCCAGGCTTCTGCTGCAAGGCTTTCATCCCCCCTCCATAACCCTGGCCATTACATCAGTCCAAGTGCATCCTGGGGGCTATTGTCATGCTGATGAGACTGGATTCTCCCACTGCCCCAGGAGACATTCCCACCACAGACTGGCTCTGGGGCTCATTCAGGCTGCGCTGAATTGCCCTGGAGAATAAAAGATGCAGCCTTAATTAACTACTGCGCTCAGCTCCCAATCACAGCTTGATTGTTGTGCTGGCTGCACTTTCTGCTGAAGAGGAAATGCCAGGGCTCCTCATGCAGACCCAGTGCTGGGAAGTAGGGCTCTCCTTAGGGAGCTGCAGTTGGGTTCTGTCTTGTTTTGAAAATAAAATATCGCAGGGTCTTATATCTCTGGTGTCCTGTTTTTCGGAAAGAAACAAACCTCAGTGTCTATTGTTATTTCCCTGCACAGCCCCTGTTGATCCACTCACTGCATGCATCTCCCAGTGAAGGGTCTTTCCATGCTTTTTGTAACTCTGGCAGAGAACTCAACTTTATTCTTAGCATGGTCTTTATTTCATTTTAACAGTTTCTGTTGATGCTGATACTGGGTAAAACACAAGATTCCGATTTTTTTAACCTATTAAATTTGGGAGGAGATCTGTTTCTTTGCAAACTGTTTACCAAGAGGTCGGGTGGGAAGGCAATGCAGTGGTAACATCTTTCGACTCTGTGGCATCTCACCTTTAATATCCCCTAAAATCATAGCTTTACGTTGACAGTGTAATGCTCAGAATGGCGGCGGCGTGGGGAGGTGCCAGCTGAGAGACTGGCACTGGATGCTTAGCTTTGGCACCAACCCAGTCAGGGACTTGGGCAAGACACTGTCCTCCTCTCCTGCCTGTGTCTCCGTTTGCTCATCTGTCCAAGGGGAGGGAGGAACTCAATCATTTCTAAGGTCCCTGTGGTCATAAAGACACTTTATGACTGATTGTCACATTTTTCTAATTGACACGGGACGTAAGTGCTAATGTGCCAGAAAATTTGCAGTGTAATAGTTTTCTAAAAGAAGGAGACTTCCATATTTAATCTTGGATTTTAAAATGAAGGTTCTTTATTTTTCTGGATGTTATGTCCAAGTGAAGCAGACCACAGAAGACACCGCGTACTGATTCTGAGGCACCTGAAAGGCTGGCAGCTGATGAACAGAAATAAGAACAGCATCACTTTAGGAGAAGTTTCCGTATGCACAGAATCCTGAGAATGGAGTGGCTCTGCATCCTGGCCTCCGGTTCCTATTGTCCCATTGTCCCCTGTAACCAACCTTTGCAGGACCACTAGAGAGATACGAAATTGTCTTCCAAGCGTTTCCCAGAGTCAAATGATTTTTTAAGTGGCCCAGTGCTGTGGCTTTACTCTTGAAATCACAGTCACTGCGAGTTGATGGTCACTGACAACATGGCACCACCTTTCCCCCAGGACAAATTTTATTTTTGTAGAGACCAGAGTCACCCAGAGATCTGGGGAACTGGGCGATGGTTCTTCAGGGAGTCTGTGAGCTCCCTGAAATTGTATACACTTTGAACATGTGTATCGTCCATATTACTGGGGAGAATGTCCAGGACCGCCACTTGGCTAATTGAGATGGTAACAGTGATTGCTTTAAGATAAACACTCTGAAGACGGAAAGTAGAACTTGTTGGGGAGGCATGGGTTATAAAGTTAGAGAGACCCTAGGTCTATATGGATGGTCATCTCTTCTTTTTTATTATTATTATTATTATTATTATTATTTTTGCGGTTCGCGGGCCTCTCACTGTTGCGGCCTCTCCCGTTGCGGAGCACAGGCTCCGGACGCGCAGGCTCAGCGGCCGTGGCTCACGGGCCCAGCCGCTCCGCGGCACGTGGGATCTTCCCGGACCGGGGCACGAACCCGTGTCCCCTGCATCGGCAGGCGGACTCTCCACCACTGCGCCACCAGGGAAGCCCATCTCTTCTTTTGATTATTGAAATAATCACTGTGATCTCTCCTCCCAAGATATTCAGGTGAAGTTTTGGGGAGGTCAGAGGTTATGATGTGTTTTTGCCACTTAACCATCAGTCTAGAAGAATCCATTTGCAGGGCCCCTATCAAGGGCCATTTGTTCCCTTTTGAGTATTTTGGCTACTATAGAACCTGCTTCTAGCCAGTAAATGGTCCCATCTTGTCATTCAGCCTGCAAGACTTCCCATGGTTGTGGTCAAATAAGAGAAACCCTAGCACATTCCCTGTTCAGGGCTTATTTTTAAATAAAATAACAAAACATGTAACAAACAACTCAGCATAAAATAATTTTTAGTATAATGGATCACTGTATATTAAAAAATGATATAAAATTAGACCAAAACTTTAAGAAGTTCTGGGTATAACTAGTCACTAATCTTTTAGTCACTAATCTTGAACTAATTAAGCTTGACTCTCTTATAAGCTCGAGTAAAGTTATTTATTTCCCTCATCAAGAATCTTTATAACCCAAGAAAAAAGTTTTTTTTCTGAGTTTTAATACTTTAACAGTTTTACCAGGCATCAAACCATGCAGTTTCTATTCACATTTCTAACAAAAGAGATTTAACTGTTCACGTTTAACAAAAAATAAGCATAGCATATCAAGCTATACACTTTGGAATCACACAAACCTCTCTTCTAGTTATAGCTCAGTCTCTGTGTAGCCTTGGGGAAGCCAGTTATTGTCTCAGATCCTAAAGTTTGTCCTCTCTAAATTGGGTATAATGATACCTACCTTACGAGATTGTTGTGAGGATTGAATGGCATAAGATGTGAGAAAGTATCATTTTGAGTGTGGACTGGACATCAAGTAGGTGACTTGTAAGTGCCAAGTCATTTTTCTGCCCTCTCCTGTGCTCCCACAATGTGCATTTTCTAGACCGCTGGTTCCCTTCTCTCCTGTCTCCACTCTGTTCATAGACAGAAGCAGAGAAGGACAACAGAATTCATGGAACCTGTTTTTATTCTTTCCAGAATGAGAAACCCTATGATGCTGAATGGCTTCCTGATAGTCTAGTCAAAAAGCCCAGCCTGAGATCACAGAATTTGGGGGCTGGAATGGAATTTAGGGAAGTAACCCAGCCCTTTATCTCATAATCTTGCTCAGTTATTCTGTGGCAGTGGCCACAAGTTGAGTCTCAGCCCAGAGCTTAGCTTGCTACCCCAGTTTACCTTAACATTTTCTTTCTCAAATTAGTTCCTCTGTTATTATGCAGTTATTTCTCTGCAATTATTATTTTTTTAAAGATTTTTTTTTGATGTGGACCATTTTTAAAGTCTATTGAATTTGTTACAATATTGCTTCTGTTTTTTATGTTTTGGTTTTTGGCTGTGAGGCATGTGGGATCTCAGCTCCCTGACCAGGGATTGAACCCACACCCCCTGCATGGGAAGGTAAAGTCTTAACCAGTGGACCACCAGGGAAGTCCCTCTCTGCAATAATGAAACATAAAGAACTTGATATAAAATGTACTGGAGTTAAAAAAAAGTCAAGTCCAGCAGAGATAAACTTAAGACACAAACACAGCAACTTAAATAGATTTGAACATACTTAAAATAGCTTTCTAATAGCATCACCACCAGGGAGCGTCGAGTGAAAGGGTGGCTCCGCTGACAGAAGCAGGCATGTTGACATGGGCAAAAATATGGCTAGGAAAACATGGCAGTGTTGAACTGTGTTTTTTTGTTCGGCCGACTTTTAAAAAGTGAAATGTTACATAGAATCCCAGTGTCACGAAGGGGATAAAAGGAAGATGTTCGGATAGGAGCGGAGGTCAGTGGAGCAGAGTTTCAGTTTCTCTGCCGTCTAATCGGTCTCCCCTCGTCCCTCAACTCCAGCTGGTGATAACGCTTCCAAAGGAACATTGGACTTTATGGAAACCGGTTGGAAAGACCATGCAGTGACACGAAACTGTGAGCCAGAGGAAGGACAGGAGGTCTGCTTCCTTCCCTGCCCACTAGGAGGTGGAAACAAAGCTGTGATCAATACAGCCTTATGAAGAGTGAATCATTCCCGAACTAAGCCACTTATGTAATTCATGATACTTAATGTTGGTAGGTTGGGGAGAGGATAAATGGTAAATTCAATAAAGTATCAGCCGCATGTTACTTGAGATACTTAAAAGATGTTGAAACCGATGTGGGAAGATATTGGTTAGATGGATTTACAACATCCAGTTGAGCAATTAATCACATTTTCTGTGGATTGTCAGGTGAGCCAACGGAAGCAAGAAATCAGACTATTTTAATATGCTATTTGAATTCCTTACATTGAAACCACAGCATGAGAGTAAAGAGAGGCATCCTCCCAAATTAGGGGAACACAGGTTAAGTGATCAAGTCAATTCTAGTGAATTAGTGAGTGACTCCTACCATATCACGGTTTCTTTAAAAGGTGGCTTCAAACTGTAGTCACGTGTGTATCCTGGGGCTTAGCTCCATTTAGGTCTAAATAGTTAATCCTCCAGCTCCATCTCAGCTGTTCTGCATGTGATCCTGTTTGCAGGGGTTACGCTTCCCTACAGAGGGGAGCGACATATGTGCCTGATGGTGGTTGGGTGACTGTTCTGTCTGCCTTAAATTCCATTCTAATTTTTTACCTTTTCACTTTTTAAATTTAATTCATTAAATTATTTAAAGCTAATCTATTTGTTTATTTTCCTTCATTTTTATTGATCTTTCAAGGTTTAGTTCAATTATTTCTTCCAGGAGGTTTCCCTGAATCCCCAGTTCGGATTTAGTACCTCCCTTCATACTTTATACATACTTTGTCTTTGTACTGGTGATGTTACAAATTTGGTGTGTTTTGGTCCCTGGATGTAAGGCGCTGATAATTAAATTCAAAAGACAATGACCTACCCATCCACGTACCATTACTCTACCATCCCTGTGCCATACATATCCTACTGGAATATGTATGGTAGGTGTTCAGAAACGTATTTGGGAATTGTTCAGTTTAATGAGACGAGCACAGGTTTGTGCATTAGACAAGTTTTCTGATATTTTCTCTTTGGGGGATACTCCTTTGTCTGCCAGTACATGAACACAGGATGATTTGGTTAGCGGGTTAAATGCAAAATAAGGGTGTCTTATAAACCACCAAAGAAACTAATTTAGAGCACCAGATGCTCCCCCCATGAAAAATTAGTTTCTCTCTCATTGTCTTCCCATAGTACTTTGAATGTACCTCCCTTAATGCTAGGGTGACCATGTAATTTACCAGATGGGACTCTTTCTGAGAGTGGAAGGTGGCACTATCAGCAGTAACACTGAAATGGCAGACAATGACCTGGTGTTCTCCCTGCTGATCCAGAATGTATGGTTACCCCACTAAGAGCATTGAGCTGCACTACACAATTGGTGCTCAGGTGCCTATTTCTCGCCAGACTGTGTGTTCCTTGGGAGTTAGAGTGGCACTTGATTTATGCTTCATAGCATGGCTTCCATGTGCTAGAATTTTGTTTCCTGTGTGTTGAATGAATACACTTTCTAAAGCTATTACTATAGTGTCATTTTCTTCACCGAAGTACACACTTAGGGTGCCTGGCTCTGCATTCTCCATCATTCGGCTCTGCAGTAAATGGATGGAATGTCAGAATATCTTAGGGACAAGAAAGAAAAGTGTTTTTTATTGTCAGACACCCCCATAGGCCTTCAGAAGTAACTGATAGAGACTAAATAAGTGAAACTCTCAAGTCCACAGGATGCAGCATTTGGATCACGACTGTGACTGTGACTCTAACTGAATCAGGGGGCAAACGTGGTTACATTGAATTCCTCCTGTAATTTATTTGTTCAGTCTCCTATTGATCCAGTAGAGAATGGAGGTTATCGTGTACGCTGAAGCCCAACTCAAGCCTTAGAATTTTCGTCCCACTAATTACAAATATCGTGTACTTGGATATGTTCCTTTACCTCTCTATGCCTAAGTTTTGTTATTTGTAAAATGGGGCTAATAATACTTCCTTTCTTCTCCTGCCTATCGTCTTCCTCCTCCTCGTCATAATTATGATCACGGGGTATTTAGATGGTCCTCGGGGGCCTAGGCCTTCTTCATCTGTGCAGCATGAGTATTTCAAGTAGTGAGTAGACACGGTAGGTGCGCACTAAATGATGAATAAGTGAATAAATGAATGAATGAATGCTGTCCTTTATACGTGAAGTCTGGTCTCTCTGTGTTCTGCTTGGATTGTATATGTTGTAAGTAAAGCCCTGGTCGTTCAGTCTTTTCAGCTGTCTTGATATGTACGTGTATACTTTCAGGAGCGCTCAGAAAGGTCCACTTAGAAAGTGATCAGGTGCAGTGGTGAGGGTTTTCAGGGTGACAGGTTATGATGTTGCCTTTGTCATCTCCTCTGCTGACAGTCCCAGAATCAAACAAAATCCTTTACAGTTTTCAGAGAACAAAACAGTTTCCAACATCTCACCAAATCAATCAGTGCAGTTTTAATGCTCTTTTAAAAGTAGAGATTCTTGCAGTGTTTGGTTTAGAGTGACTCAGACATTTTTAACCAAGGAAATAAAACAGGCAAGTCAATCCACTAGGGAAGATAGCTTAGTGGTCTAAGACTCAGGTTAGAAATGGGGAGATTCCCTAGAACTGCAAAGTTCAAATTACAGCCACATTGACTCACCCTTTCATCTTTTTTGAGATAAACTGAGTTGCAGTTGGTTTATGGTGGGAGAGTCTTTTGGATAAGGTCTCTAAACACCCAAGGTTTGTTTGCTCTGTTTGGACATTATAGAACTCTAGAGGCATTTTTTTTTTTTTCTTTAGAAAATGGTTTGCTGTAATTTGTTTGGCCCCAGATTCTGGTACTCGGCTGAAATGTTGGGAAAACAGAGAACTGGCTTTCTCCTATAGTCTATTAGACACTTAATAAAATACAGATGATTAAGAGACCTCTTTCTGCTTCCCAGAGGAGTGCTTGAGACCGGGTAAGAAATAAAAGCAAAGGAATGGGGTGACAAATTTCAAGACGGTACTTTAAACATAAGGCTTGGTGTGGCTAGAAAAATAGCTCTTCGAACTTTTAAACCGACATTGAGAAGCATAAAAATATTTATTTCCAGTATATTTGCAGATAAAAAGGTAACAGCACCAGCGATTTGGCACCTAGGCAAATGAAATAAATAATGAGTATAGTAGTGATTATTAGATTATTGAAGATATAAAAGAAATGATTCCTGCTTTTAAAAGGAGGTTCAAATCTATAAATAATGAGACTATTAAGTTTCCAGGTAAGGTTATTTGAAAAATACAGTAAAAAGAGTAGGAATTGCACATAAATGTACAAAACGTCTGCATTTCACGGATTAAAAAAAATTATCTATGTATTCAAGCAGAAAACTTAGGTTATGTAAAAGGAACAAAAGGAAGTCCTTTCTTCTCAGTCATACTTAATGCTAAGGTAATTTTGGAATTCCTAGAGTTTGGAGTGGTAAAAGGCAATATTCAAACGGTCCATATCATGTTATGTAGTCACTCTTGAGCCAAAGCCAAAGTAAAATGTTCTCAGATGTGAAAATATAGAAAATATGAACTATTTGTATACACTTCAGATAAAACTACTTAGACTTACTCTAGAAATATTAGAGGTAAATGAAATTGATGGAGAAAACATAGTATACAGGCTGGAAATGAGAATTGAAATCAGGTATTTCTATCATCTAATACAGATGAGAGTAGGAATTTAGTAAATTCTTATTGAACGAATTATATGTAAATATATATTATCTGCATATATACACATATGTGTGTATCATGTACGAAATGATGCAAAAGCCAAACTGAACACTTTAAAAACATAAAGTAAATAAATTGTGTCAAGCAAAATTTGGGAAACATCACATGTATAGGCACATGGCTTTGGGATCTTTATAGCATTCACAGGAAGCCAAGCTTTGCCTGGGCTGCATCCAGCCAATGACTGAGCAGAATAGCGGGACTGTATTTGGGCCATTTCTGCCCAGTTGTCTTTGCTCTATGGCTCTCCATTGGCTGGCTGAGATGTTCCAGAGCTGTAGTGCAGTCTGAGCCTCTTCCTTCCCCCTTTCCTTTTGTAGGTGTCAGAACTGTATGGAAATGCTTTTCCCTGCTTTATCTCTCTTTTGTCTTTCAGTCAATAAATCTCTCCACTTCTAGTTCCACCTTGGTGTCCCCTGCCTGGAGGACCTGAATTGACATAGAGTGTTTATGTGTGTGCTTGTTTGTGATGAATTGGTGGGTGGAGAAAGTAAAGTATACTCTAAATTCTCATTTTGTAGCAGGGACTCAGAGGTTAGGGAAACTAGTAAAACAAACAAGGGGGCTAAAACAGGAAGCATGAGATAAAACGGCAGAGAAGATCAAACTATCACAAATGTAAGGTGCTGCAGCACCCATCCAGCTACATTATCTTCAGTTTACTTCTTTATATCAGAGAGAGGATCTTCAAATAAGATATAAGTCCAAAAATTCCTGGGTTCTAGATTTAGAGCTGTGTGTCTTTGGAATGTTTTGGTAAATCCTTCCATGAAGGTTTCAGAATGTTTTTCTTTCCCTCTGGCTACAGAATTTCATTCTAGCTTAGGGGAGAAGGCCTAACCTATCAAGCTCTGAATGTCAGCTTCCAATTGTCCAACTTCTGACCGTAGAGCTACTTAAAAAAAAAAAAAAGTATATATATATATATATATATATATATATATATATATTTTCAGACATCTTGTCAGCCATGACAAACAGTAAATATTCCTGGCACTATCAAAAAACCCCGTGGACACAAGAGGTGTCCCCAAATAAGGTGCAACAGATACAACCCTCCCAAGATCCAGAGCCACTCCCAAAGATAACCAAAAGAAAGACAATTCCCCTAAAAGCTGGCAAGAGTTGGTAGGATCCTAGCTGAAAACGGACTGCAACACACATTCCTGTCCAGCCATGTCCCCCACCTCTCCCCACAACCTCATGGCGCCAAGCCAAGTTCTCAGGACACAAAAAGAGACAAACAAGGAGGCATAAGCCATCCCTGAGAGAGAAAGAATCAGCCACCGATGGGCACCCAAAAGCACATTCACAAGTCACGATTCAGATCAGATTCTCACACTTTTTTCATGCCAATCTGAATTTGCTCAGAAAGGGACAACGTAAAATCTTACTTTCCTCTTTGACCAGGCACCACAGATAGAGATCTGGGAGAGCTGAGTTTGGGAAGGATGCTCATCCTTTGCCGGTTTCTGCCAGTTTTCCCGGGATTCCGTGTGCAGGCTCTGGAGCAAGTGGGGTGTCCCAGCAGGTTTCAACCTGCTCACCAGAAACTGTGGAGGAGAGAAAATAATTTTCCTAATGCCCTTTATAGAGAATGCTTGGCTGAGACCTCTTTTTCTCTAGGGGACCTCATTCACTGATAAGCTTATTGAAGATGGTTAAAAGTTCTCCACCCTGGCCCCGTATAATCCAAGATTATCTTTGCTAAGGCTGTTCCACTTGTTCAACCTTAATACGGCATTTTACTCATGTGAGGCCTTACACTGGACCCAGTCCAGCTTAAGTTCGACCCTGTCTGACCTAAATCCCCTTCAGTTTGTACGTCAGACCAGTCTGACCCAAATTCAGTCCGCTTTCTCTAAGTTGGACTCAGTCGGACACGAGACCCAGTCTGACGCCGGAGCCAGTCGGACGCGGGACCCATTTTGACGCCGGAGCCAGTCTAACGCGGGAGCCAGTCTGACGCCGGAGCCAGTCGGACGCGGGACCCAATTTTGACGCCAGAGCCAGTCTAACGCGGGATCCAGTCTGACGTCGGAGCCAGTCGGACGCGGGACCCATTTTGACGCCGGAGCCAGTCGGACGCGGGACCCATTTTGACGCCGGAGCCAGTCGGACGCGGGACCCATTTTGACGCCGGAGGCAGTCGGACGCGGGACCCAGTCGGACGCGGGACCCATTTTGACGCCGGAGCCAGTCTGACGCGGGACCCAGTCGGACGCGGGACCCAGTCTGACGCCGGACCCAGTCGGACGCGGGACCCATTTTGACGCCGGAGCCAGTCTGACGCGGGACCCAGTCTGACGTCGGAGCCAGTCGGACGCGGGACCCAGTCTGACGCCGGAGCCAGTCGGACGCGGGACCCATTCTTACGCCGGAGCCAGTCGGACGCGGGACCCATTCTTACGCCGGAGCCAGTCGGACGCGGGACCCAGTCTGACGCCGGAGCCAGTCGGACGTGGGACCCATTCTGACGCGGGACCCAGTCTGACGCCGGAGCCAGTCGGACGCGGGACCCATTTTGACGCGGGACCCAGTCTGACGCCGGAGCCAGTCGGACGCGGGACCCATTTTGACGCCGGAGCCAGTCTGACGCGGGACCCATTTTGACGCCGGAGCCAGTCTGACGCGGGACCCAGTCTGACGTCGGAGCCAGTCTGACGCGGGAGCCAGTGGGTTTCTTCCGTCAGGCCTAGTCCAGCTCTGGCGCTTTTCCAGATCCCCGCTAGAAAAGGAAACTTGCAAAGTCTGGCAGCTGATAACGCAGAACCTGCGGAGCCAGGACCCGAGGGGCCGCGTTCACCACCCCCAGGCACCGGCTCCAGGGCTGAACAGGTACCTGGGCCTGGCTGCTTGTTGCTCTTGGGGCCCCGGGGTCTCTTTCCGTCCCCTCTTTTGACAGCAGTGCTGTTAAAAAGGAAACTGGGGCATATTAAAATTGTAGGAGTTTATTTGGGCAAAAATTACTTTGAATCACGCAGCATCCAGTCTAACTGGAGGAACTGTACAGGCAGAAGGGGTGGGAAGGAGGAAGCTGTACTGGCTTTTGCAAAGTTACTTTCCTTTAGGTGTTGGCGAGTCTATCAGGCAGATGACCTGATTAGTGCTGGTTGACTGGTTTACGATTCGTTCCTGGGAGAGCTGAAACTGTAATTAAGTCTCGGTTTGGTAACCTGGGGCCTAATTAGCATCAGTGACTCCATTTGGGGCTTGTTGTCTTGTATATAACACACAATCATATTAGAAGAGCCGTTTAGAAGCCCTGCATATTCACTTACCTTGGGTGCTTGAAGAGCGAGGAGAAGACATTTAAAGAGAGAGTGCTTTACCAGTTGTTAGAAATGTGGTTGTTGTGTTTTCTACTGGTGATTTATATTCTGATCAATTAATCAGCCTTTGAGAGTTGTATTTTGGCTTGTCCATTTGGCGAATTCTTTACCCTTTAAGAAGAGTATGTGCGATTTACAAATATCCAACAGTTGTTTAGCAGATTGTTTGTAGATGAAATACTGAAGCCAGCAGTGTTCACATGTCAGGGTCTCTAGGGAGTCAGGTGTCATTTAAACCAATTCATATGTCTATTACCTTTTTCATTACTGTTCTATGTGGTCGGTCTCTCTCTCTCTCTCTCCCTCTCTCCCTCTCTCTCAATCTCTCTCCTTTGCCACCATCTGTGCAGCTGAATTTATTTATGGACTCCAAGATGGCAGGGCCATAGGACAGAAGGCATCCAAGTCCATGAGCCATTTAGGGGAGAGGCTCCCAGGACCACTTACAGTGAACTTGACATGTGTGAGAAATAAATCTTCCTTGCACTAAACCACTAATACTCAGGTTGTGAATTTCAGAAGCTAGTATTAATCATTCTAACACAGGTCTCAAAACTGTTGGTTAATTTTTCTGTTGATGCAAATAAAGAAATACACGTTTTAAACATTACTCATTTTTATAGTTTAAATTTTACTCTCTTTTTATAGGAATATGATGAGATCCCATTGACCAAGTCTCTCCTTAAGAGAAATTTGGCTCTTTGGGTGGATCAAATCTAGTTTGATACCAGTTTTGTCAGATACAGTTCTCACAGCAGAATACCATTATTGGACCAGACATTAGGGAATTGAAAAGTAAAGTTTGTTTTACAACAAAATGTTAGCAGTTAAGATCAGATAAGTCTTCCTGAGAGAATATTCTTTTATATGAGTATGTTGTGTATGAATATATTTTAATGGACAGTTTTAGACCATCCATCACTAAATACCCAAAGAAAATAGAGCAGATTAGTTAGTGGCTGGGTGAAATTTTTCCAAATTCTTTAAATTCTGTATTAAAAATATTTGGAATATTTATTAAATTTTTCAGTTTTCTGTCAAAATTTTGGAGTAATATACACAATGCTCTCACTGGTCTCTCAGGTAAGAGCTGAAAAAAAAATGAGGTCACAGAAGTAATTTAGGGTTTTTTTTCCCTTTTAAAAACGTTAGTGCATAAAACATACAAAGTTGTCATTTGTTGTGTTGTTGGTTGCCAGAAATTATCTTTCTTCCATTTAGGAAGTTGATAGCTCCCCAGAATAATCAAAAATTAGAACTGAAATGCTGAAGAATTAGGACACTGTATAAACCGTGGGATTCCAATCTCTTGTTGATGGGAACTCGGTTACAAGCTCAGGTGTTCTGGTTCAGTGAGAGTGCATCTCACATGGCTGCTTCTGCAGGTTATCTCTTTATCCTATAGGTTTTACATAGAAACACGCTGTCACGTCCTCTCTCAATCCTGGTGTACAAAGTTGGATTAACACCTACGTGAGTTAGTAAAGATTTAGCAGGCTCGCTTATCTCTACATGGTATTCTGTACCAGACGGGGCCTTGCAAGATGTTTTGGTAGAACTTGGTGGGGAATATATATTCTTTTAATGAATTAAGGAATAAATTACTATCTCACCATATTCATGCTTGGTAAATGCTGTATGTGAGAAAAAAAAACACAAAAAACCTATAGACTACCCAAATTATTGTTTGCCAGACATGAAGTGCTGCCATGTGGAGCTTGCTGATTGTATAACAGCTACTAACTAAATGTAAAGGTCATCTCCCCTTTTGCCATAACATTATGATCAAAAACATTCACCCATGCTTTTAAAAATAACTCCTCTGGCACTGAGAAGGACAGAAGAGAGAAAAAGAATAAGAAAGTAGAGTCATAAGTTTCACTGCTCTTCCTGCCAATATATACAAACCCATATCCAAAACACATCTCATTTACATGCCTGTTTATTTTGTTTTCATGGCTGTCTGGAAGCTGGGACCTTTCTTTTTCTCTAAACTGAGACAAAGAGATATAAAGATAAACTCTGACCCTGCTTAGCTCCCTTTGGCCTTCCCAGTCCCACCTTGGCAAATGTTCTTATCACTGAGGGACTTTGGTGTATGTGTAGATGGGTCACCAAAGGTTTGGAGAGAATATTGTGAATTCTTTTATTAATTTTGAATTGGAAGTTTTTGCCCTAGGAGTTACAGATTCTACTTGGTTTTAGGAAGATCTGAAGTAGGTGTAAGGAACATAGCAGGAGACAATCATTTCTGATTGTCTGATTGTTTTTCACACTTCTGATTTCTGTAAACTGAATTTACAGAGATTTTAGAGTGGGTTATAGCATCCCTGAGCAGCAGTTATTGATAGATTTTTGTTCCTATTGTTGTTAACAAGCACTTTGCATCAGAGGTTGCTCTGTTAACTTTATAAATATTTACATGTTTAATCTCAATAACAATCGTATGAGGTAAGCATTATTATTATGGCCATTTTACAGATGAGGAACATGAGGCTCAGAGAATTTAAGACACTTGTCTGAGGCCACACAGCGTGTACATGAAAGAGCCTGCTTTGAGCCCAGATAGCATAGTTCTCAAGCCCTGTGTTCTTCTGCCACTATTTGCTCATTCCCCATATTCTTTTCCTCATGAAACCCCCTCTTTTTAAATTAGGCACTGTTTTCTTCCTTAGATATAAATGTATACTTGATTTAAATCTTTCCTTAAGAAGGTTTCTTTCCCAACATTGAGTTACTGTCATCCCTGTAGGGATGGAAGTACCGATTCCTCAGACTGTACTCCACATCAGGCTGGCCTTACTTCTAGGGGATTTTCAGAAATTGAATCCTCCTAAAATCAATTCCTACAAACAGAACGGTTTTCTCTCAGTGAGTTACTGGTTTCTCTCTCGCATTCTGCTGATTTCAAAAGGGTGCCTTCAGTTGCCATTCCATCTTTTAGAACCTGTCAGGGGCTAATTTCTCTGTTTTCACCTACTCCCTCCCTTTCTTAAATAAGAATGATAGTAATTTGAGTGGAGATAGAAAACCCTTATAGGGAATAACAACAAGGAGGTCCAGCACTGCCTCACTAAGTGAGAAAAATACTCTGGTGAAAGATTTTACATTTTTCAAGGAGAATAAGAAATCTCCCCATAAACCTCTGCAAACTCAGCCTTGAACACAAAGTAGAAAGGAGCTTCGAAAATGGGCTTGAAACCGGGTATAACCAACAACGTGTGCACGCAGCAGTTCATTCTGGGGTTGTTCTGCTGACACGTAAACTCGGCGGCGAAATGGATGCTGCATGCTTTGGGGCTCTTAGCCAGTTCACACCTATGCTCTGAAAGAAGAATGCCATGAGCGAAGTGCTATTAATTTGTTGTAAAGTCAACAGTTCCCCAAGGGCTTTCAAACAAAACAGGCCCTTTATTCTCTAGGTCTACAGCTCCTTATGTGCATGGTACTTTCTGCCATTGCAAACTCTAAAGTAAATGGAACACCTTCCTTGGCTTTTTATTGCCCTTAAAATTGATTGGTCCAAATTGTCTGAACCCTCATGATCTGGCCGCTACCGATCTATCTTGTGTCATCCTTTGATCCCTCATGGTCTGGAAACTACTGATCTATCCAGTGTCATCCCTTGCAGTTTTCTCCTTTGAGCTACATGATCCTACTGTATTTTAATTTCTCTCTGGTTCTTCATACCCACCGTGCTTTTATCTTTGCACTCTTCCACCCTTTTGGAATTTGTGCTTCTAACCATGCTTATGCATTTTTTTCACACAGCTACTTCCAGTCATCCACCTGGGTCTTACCTAGCCCTAGGGGGCTTTTCCACCCTGCTTCCCTACATGGATTAGGTACCTGGCATATGTTTTGCCTCTCAAAGGTTTATCCCACATGTGACCATTAATGTATGAGCATTTAATTGGTCAAGACACTCTTCAGAAAGAGGGAGCTATTAATTATGCTGGGACAGTAGGGGTAAATCAGGGATGTCCAGGGAAAACTGGTCTATCTTGTCAACAACTTCGGCATTTTTTGGTTGAATTGCATACTTCCCCCACCGTTTATAACTTACAGGAAAGGAAGAGCCTCATTTGTATGTTGTTTTCTCCTTATTTCCTAATTTGCTACGTCTTATTACTTAATGTGTAATTGGAGTTCAAAAGTAATAACTATTGTATATAACAGCAAGTATATGTATAAATATATAAAATGATATACATACAAAATAGTAAAATAATGTATTTATAAACAAGTGTATAACAGCAAAATACAAAATAATGTGCGTATATGACCACTGTTTGTCGGGCAGTGAGCTGGCTACCATAAACTGAAATACCGATGTTTTTGGTTCTCATCTTATGGGTGAGGAGTCTGAGGCATGAAGAGGTTAGGTGAAGCTAAGATTCAGCCTCCAGTCAGTCAGATACTTAACCATGAGCGTCAGCTGTGCTGTCCTGCTTTTGCCAAACTCCTTGGCAGTTTCCAAGAGTCATCTTAACATGCTGTTCTCTTTGATTTGTCCTCTCAACTCTCCATTGGGCCCAGTAGCCAATACAGGTCATTATTTTTGTGACTTATCATTATTCCAAACAGGAAGGAACCTGAGGAGAGTACAAAAACAAAACACAAAACAAAATATTTCATGTTGGTAAGGTTAGGGGAGATAGTGGGGGAAAAAAGGGAAAAAAATTGCTAAAAAAACTGGACTGGTTGTGTTTGAATGAGAGAGTCTTTCTGGCCATGAACTGGCAATCAGGATCAAGCTAGTTGAAATTCTTCATAGAGTTTGAACAGATGCCATGCAACTTCTGACATTAAACATCATTGATATGACTTTTGTTTCTGTTTGCAGCTGAAGGGGTCATTACTGTGATCTGTGGGATGATTCTGCACACGAGCCGGTATCTCTCTTCCCTCTCGTCAGACTTGGAGGTAAGGTAAGTTCACAGAGAACTTTAACAAATCTAAACAGTGGCATTTACGTCAAATAACTTTTGCCTTTGTAGCTTCTAACTTGGGTTGCTTTCATCATCTAGGGATTCCGTTTTGCTTTATCTCCTTCTAGTTTGTGTTGAATAGTGTCCATGCTCTGATCTTAAGACAAAATACATACCTGAAGCCTCCTTCTTCATCACTTGACATAGTTTTGTGCATTCCATGCATTAGAATATTTTTGGGTTTTCAGCTTTCTTAATATATCATGCTTTCCCATTATAGCACATCACAACCTGACTGGTAGAAACTATGATTGTCTGGTGCCAAGAATAACCAAACAAGGCTCAAAATACCAATCTGATATTATCCCAGGGTAAGCTAAGTTGGAAACTGAAGACAACTGAACTCATAGCCCTTTCAGTCTAAGGGGAATATGGTGAAGGTCATGGCAGGGGGCAGTGGACTCCCTACAATGTCCCCTAAGTAAGGATTTTCCTGTAGAAGTAGTATTTAGAGGGCAGTTTTGGTTATTCAGCATTAGCGTTTCACAGCTTCTAAGCTACTTGCTCAGGGTGTGACTGCTCATCCATTTCTGCTGAAGAACTGAATGAAATAGAAAATATTAAAGAATAAATGACAGAGTTGAGAAATTCCATGATCTCTTTCAAAGATGGGATCATAGGTTAGGGTTCATATTAGTTTTTAAAGTATTCTACTTTAAGACCTATTGAGATATTTTAATTACATTAGAGACTTAATCACCATTTTGGAATGAAAGGCCCAATTTTAAGTCCCTGGAGGTTTGTGTACTAGAGTTATTATTCTTCTTTCCAAAACAGTAAGTCTTCATTTTGCTACAATTTTTAATTCTAATCTTTTTTAAAAAAAATTAATTAATTTATTTTTGGCTGCATTGGGTCTTCGTTGCTGCGCACGGGCTTTCTCTAGTTGCGGCGAGCAGGGGCTACTCTTAGTTGCAGTGTGTGGGCTTCTCATTGCGGTGGCTTCTTTTGCTGTGGAGCACGGGCTCTAGGTGTGCAGGCTTCAGTAGTTGTGGCTCGCGGGCTCTAGAACGCAGGCTCAGTAGTTGTGGCGCATGGGCTTAGTTGCTCTGTGGCATGTGGGATCTTCCCGGACCAGGGCTCGAACCCGTGTCCCCTGCATTGGCAGGCGGATTCTTAACCACTGCGCCACCAGGGAAGCCCTCTAATCTTTTTTATATTAAGATGTTGAAGTTTATGTCATCATCAGTGGGGTATTTATTTATTTAGTCAAAGGAGGAACATTTTGGAATTTTTAAGATTAACAAATTGTTACCTTATAGAATAAAGGGGACTCTCCAGATATTCTGTTTGCTGCTCTGATTTCATGAACTTTCTCTCTTTGCACAAAGTCACTGAACCCTTCAGGCAAAGTTTTCCAATTATTATTATTATTATTTTTAGTACTTCTAGCTCCTGGAAATCCAAGGTATCCACAGAAGGCATATTTAGATGTTGATCAGAATCAAATAGGTACACTCCGCGTAGGTGTATTCCTCATCCTCTAATGCAGCTAACATGAAAGTTATCATCTGTAAACAAAACAACATAAAAACAGAAACAAGGGGTGGGATAGGGAGGGTGGGAGGGAGGGAGACGCAAGAGGGAAGAGATATGGGAACATATGTATATGTATAACTGATTCACTTTGTTATAAAGCAGAAACTAACACGTCATTGTAAAACAATTATACTCCAATAAAGATGTTAAAAAAAAGCTGACTTTCTTCAAAACAAAAACAAAAACAAAAAATGACAGTTATGAAGGCTTATTGTGTGTCAGAAACTCACTGGAGAGCTTTGGATACAAGCATGAATAAGGTATAATTCCTAACCTTGCAGAATTCACAGTCTAGTGGGAGACAAAGATAAACGAATAGCTATAATTCAGTGCACTATGTTCTGTAAATGAGACATACAGAGTTCTGTTAGAACACTGGTAAAGGAGTGGTTGATTTCTCTGAGGGAGTTTTGGAGAGTTACAGAAGAAAAGATAAACTTTGAATTAGATACTAGAGGATGAGTTGATTCCCCAGGTAGACAGGTGAGGCAGGCCATTCCAAGGAGTGGGAAAAAGTCCCCTGAACATGTTGGGAGGATGGGAAGTAGTCCATGGACAGAACACTGATCAGAGGGTGGGGAAAGCAAGACGTCTCAGCAGGAGCACCTGTGTCCAGGGACCTACAGATGATGTGGAGGAGGTTAAACGTGGGTGTCCCTACCAGGTCAGGTATCATGGGAGACACCTGACCTGAGGACCTGGCCACCTGTGTGCAAGCCCTCATCCTGCCATTATCAAGAAAGTACTACTCAAAGCAAATTCTTCACCTTTCTTATCTCTCGAATGAGGCAGTTCCTGCAGCACTAAAATTCTGATTTTTTAGATTGAGGATAATGTTTCATCTGAAGAAATACTAAGTTAGAAAAATGAGCTATGTTTGTCTCCAAAACTAGAAATATGTTTAATTCCTATTCTAGTAGTAGTTGCATCAGCTTATAAATAGAACTGAATTTATATGGTGTAATCAAGCAGGAGACTTGATGTATAGGCTGACGATCTACAAATACCCTCAGTGAAATATTATAAATGAAGAATGGAATATCGCATCCTCCAAAATTGGTAAGAGAAGAAATAATGGCCTGAGACAAAGGACAGGACTATTTTTAAGACTAGACTTAAAAGCCTTCCTAATCTTTGAGAGCATCTGGGCTGCATTGCAGACTCCCTAGAGGGGTTGGGAAGGGCTGCTCTAGACACTGGAGGGCAAGCAAGTGAGCTCTTGACCTGCAGAAGAGGAAGGAGTAGTGGAAGTAATAAGACGCCAGGACAGTAATTTTCAGGCTGAAGTGGAGGAACGATGGACTTCGAGGAGCTCAGACCTGATGCTGTCCTACTGGCTTTCAGCTATCCACTGGCAATCGGCACAAGGATAGCACTCCAGCAAGCATAGAACCCAGGATTCCTCACTGCCTTTTAGGGAAGTTCCACTGACTCAACATCTGCTGTGTATTTGGCACCACTGTACTCACTCTACACACAGGGAAGCGCTGAGAGGGAGAAAGGGTATGTTGACATATACTGAACACTTACTAAGTGCTGCAGGCTGTGCTGTGCTCTTCAGGTAACAGGATCTCGTTTAAATCTCAGAGCAGCCCTGCCAAGTAAGTAGTATGTAATTATTATAATCTCTCCTTTGTGTAAAATGAGGAACCTGAAGCTCAGAAACGATAAACAAAGCTGCCCAAAGTAAGGGGCAGAGTCAAGCTTTGAACCTAGAATTCTGATTCCAAAGGCCATGCCTTGTTGCAACATCCTAGGAGAGTACTGTCAACCAATTCCCGATAGGATTGGTTTCTCACTGGGGCATTGCTTATAATCTGCTGGAAGATTTTCCTTAATAAAAATCTTCCATTTGAATCTATTCCTGCAGGTGGTAGAGACACAGTAATGGCTGACACATGACCAGTGGAAGGGTGACCATTTTTCTTTCTTTCTTCAGTTAAAGCTCTGAATTGGATCCAGCTGTTCTTTGATGCAGAGGCCAAAAGACCCCAATATCCTGCTCTTTGTTTTCCTGGAAGTTATTGGCTATTGTTAGCCATGGAGTCCAGGTTGGAAGCCCTTAAAGAACTAAAAAGTTGGTCAGTGGTTACTGGGGAGTAAGGTCATGGAACAGGGGAGATGATGGTATTTTAAGATCAAGCCTCAGTTTCAGGTCTGGCTAAAGCCATGTGTTGACCCTCATAGAGTATCATCTATAAATAGACCTTAACAAAGAAGACAAGTGAACCCTGTTCATTCTTTTTATTTTATTTTTTTTTTTGCGGTACGTGGGCCTCTCACTGCTGTGGCCTCTCCCGTTGCGGAGCACAGACTCCGGACGCGCAGGCTCAGCGGCCATGGCTCACGGGCCCAGCCGCTCCGCGGCATGTGGGATCCTCCCGGACCGGGGCGCGAACCCGTGTCCCCTGCATCGGCAGGCGGACTGTCCACCACTGCGCCGCCAGGGAAGCCCTGTTCATTCTTTACTTAGAGCAAATAATAACGTAATGATTTTAACAGTAATTCTCATGACTTCTCAAGTTATTATTGCATGCTAAATCCCGAGCTAAGCTGTTTATGCACACTACCATCATCATTTTTATCTCTAACATTTACTGAGCACTTATTATGTACCATACTCTTGTACTAAGCACCTCAGTCTTCACCGTCCTGTAAGGTAAATGCTAATATAGTCCTCATGTTTCAGGCAAAGGAATGGAACCCTAGGTTAACTAGCTTTTTTAAAATATACTTTGATTAGTTAATGACAGAAGCAGGGGACTAGAACAGAAATGTTTACTGAGATTCTCAAAGAGCTAGAAAGCAGTTGCAATAGGATTAAAAGGAAGGGACAGAAAATAGCAAAACTATTGAGAGGACTGAGCAATTTGTCAACTTCTTGTACGATGCCAGCATTAACCCACTGCCTCTTTTAGTGCCTGTTCTCTCTTTTTATCTTCTGGTTTTGCAGCCAGAGGGGGCTGACCATTTGGATTGGCACAGTCTTAGGATGTCTAGAAACGGGATTCCCAGATATCCTACTGAAGTGCAACTCCACTGAGATGGCCAAGCATGCGCTTGGTCGGGCAGTGCTTTCATGGATCAGCTTGGTTAGAATAGGACACTCACTCACGATTAAACTTGGAACTCAGAAGGGATTTTTGTCTTCCAAATGTCAGATGTGATAGAGGGCTGTTGGTGAGTCACTCACTTTTTCAAGGAATACAGGCATAATTCCCAGCGGAATAATGAGCCTCAGCCCACTGGCGCCCAAGGAGCTAACACAATGGGCAGATGTCCGAACCCTACTGGCCACATCCCAGATGCAAACAATAGAACGCTGGCCAGCTTCTACTAAAGAGAATTTCTGAAGCCATGGTATTGCCTCGGCCAGCCAAAGATGCATTACGAGACCACAGTTATCCACAATAGTCTCACTTCATAAAGAAGGAAAGGACTGGGGGGGGGAAGTAATGTGAGCTTACATTCTCTGATGGAGTTTGAGGAAAAGCGCTCAGAGATTTTGCCTCTTTGCCCTTTTGGATGATGGATTGCTTCAGTTTTATGAAATGCTGGGGCTAAATCCCTTCAGGGTTGGGACTCCATGAATATTAATCGGTCCCGAATAAGAAGAGTAAAGGCCTTGCTCACTGCCGGTCTGGGGCAGAGTCATCATCATTGGTCTTTTCCAGACTCACTCTTTGTTTTAAAGGAGATCTTTTTAATGGGGGAGACTCAGAGAGTTAGGCTTGGGAAGGAGATTTTATTAAGCTTTCCACAGTCATCAGTTATTTTATTCCTCAAAAATTGCATCATGTCAAAGAACCATAATGACATTGAATTATCTAAGCAGATCCTATTTCATATCCTCTAAAATGGATGCAGATTACAAAATTTAGAATAAGCACTTTTTACAGTTCCTAGAATTTTGTGTATTTGTGTGTTTATGTTAAGTAGTACTTTCATATATATCATCTTCCCTCACGGTAAATAAAGCAGATATCATTCTTCCTCTTTTACAGGCAAGGTCAGTGATTAAATAACGTGCAAATGATAGATCACAGTGAGTGAGTGTCAAAACTGGAACCTTTCATCTGGGTCTCCTGATGATAGGCCCCCTCTGTTTTCTCTGTATGTCCTTCCAGTGCATATGGGTTACTCCCTGCTCTCTACCGCTCATTCCATTCATAGGTTCAGCCCTGGTTATGACATCTGCTCCATAAACAGGAGGAGAGTGAGGCCGGAGAAAATTATATTTGTAAAGTTCACCTGGAGCCAAGAAACAACTTTTGCTTTCTTGGATGTATTAAATTTGGGCACAAACCATTTGTCCGGGAGGAGCGATTTACTGCTGACTTTAGGTTGGGGGGAGAGGAAATTGTTTCCTAAGGCATGTTGAGAGGTGAGTTTTCTCCAATGAATAGAATTCTGTCAATCACACTAAGACAATGAAAACTAGGAAATACAGATGCTTTTGGCTATGTAGGCTCAAAAACGTAAACATTAAAAGTCACATTTAGTAATTTAAAGGAGGTTTTCTCAGAGCCACTGAATAGCTATACACAGTTCCCTTGGGACATAATTCCGAAAGCTAAGAAGACTTTTGCTAAATTAGGGGAAAATAAAACAGAACAACTCCCCCTTGACTTCCAAAAGATTCCAGCCAAGCCTGAGTTCTAACCCTCTTAGATTTGGAATGGGTTCTAAACTTGGCAAAAAAGCACTAACCCATCCCTACTGGAGATCTCTCCAGAGAGTCAGTTCCAGCTTTCCAAAATCTTGCGGCCCAAATATGTCTGGCTCCACATCTGAACCTTTGTAATATTTGACATCTATTAGCAATTACCAAGTCAGCTTCGGAAACCTAAAATCAAGCTGAACTCCAATGGGTGTATGAAGTCAAACTGATAAGATTGCCATCCAATTTAAGCAAACATCGAACCTGACTTGAAAACCCATGTGAAGGCTCACTCACACTTTTGGCAAAGGCTCACAGATCTTCAGAGATATTAATGAGGAGGAAGAAGAGGGAGATCTCGGTTTTCTCTTCTAATCCATTGCTTCCATGCAGCTACTGGATTCCATGACCTCAGAGGACAGAGATCCTGAAACTAGCATAACAATGGCCCCTGTGAAATCAGAGTTCTTTAAAAACAAGGTGATAATTTTTCCTAATCTGAGTTAACCCAGTGGAGCTGGTAACAGAATAAGAAAATGACTACTTTGACTTTACCAAGAGATTGGCAGCTTTTAAGCTGAGAAAAACCAGATAAGTTTGCTAAGAAAGACAGAAAAGCACTTACAGATCAGATAAGGTATTAATCCAATTTGGAACTGTCTAGAGAACGGAGAGGAAGTGACGGATTAGAGGAGTCTCATCTGGCCTAAAAGCTGAGAAGACCCTCAGAGTGGCTGATGGACTTTTCAGTTTGTTGGGTTGGCTGCTTGTTTCTTGAAAGGATGTTTAGTGTAGAAAAGCTGCCTATACATTTTGTCTCTTGTAAGCTTTGGGGCTTTCATAACCTTGCAGGTTGTTTGCAAACATCTAAGGCTCATGGATGCTCTGTCTAAGAAGTAACATATGCTGTATGCATTTGAGGCAGCAGGAAGTAGCTGGGAAAGCCATGGGCCCAGCCCTAGCATTCTGCCACTTAAACAGCAGTGTGACCTTGAGGTAAATCATTTAATTCCTCTTAGCCTCAGTTTCTTCAGCAGTAAATGGTTATTATAATATCTTTTTCAGAGTGTTGTCATGAAAACTGAATGAAATAATGTATATGTAATCACTTAGCACTGTGTCTACCATAGAATATGGTAGAAAGGTTATTTAAATCTATAAGGAAATGCAAAATCTGCCTCCTCTTCTACTCAACCTCCTCATTATTTCTAGGAAAAGGAAATCTAAGCTTCTCTCTGGAACATATTTCATGATATTATGATAAGTACTGGACCCCTAGCTTATAGCAACCTTCCACCTCCAAATCAAAGCAAAGGAGGAGACAAGACAGAATGTATATTCATGATCATTCCTCTCCTTTCCTTTCCCTTCTGCCTATTTTATTATCCATTCTGCCTGTTTTCCTTAAATTCATTGTGATTATTTTTTCTTTATTTTAAGATGGTATATTTTACCATGTTTACAATAAATGATTAGAGTCTTTAACTGAACAAGAGTGCTGTGAGGTCTAAATAGTAGCTTTTCACTGATATTTTATGATCCACTGAAACACTGATTTCCTCTATGCAGCATGAAAAGCTTTCATAAAAATGACAGAGAATTCCCTCTCCCTCAACCCCTGTGTCTCCCACCCTATACAAAGGCTCCACCATCTCTTACAGGTCCCATTATCAATAGGATAATAACATGTTTGCTTTTACTTTATTATGCTTGTATTTTATAGGTATTGTGGCAGCCAACTGAGTGCTTGATAGGATTATAACAAACTGCTGATGAATTGTAGTTTTAATTGTGTCTTAAAAAATAGCAAGAAAAAGTATTCCTTATAATACCACTCTCTAAACAAATGTATGGACACCAAGGAGGGAAAAGTGGGGAGGGGGGTGGTGGTGGTGGTGGGGGTGACTTGGGAGATTGGGATTGACATGTATACACTGATACGTATAAAATAGATAACTAATAAGAACTGCTGTATAAAAAAACAAATAAATAAAATTCAAAAAACAAACAAAAAATAATACCACTCTCTATATTTTTTGTCATCATAGTTGACATTAATTGCAAAGCACAAAGTTAATGACAGCATTCATGTCAGTATGTAATGGCTGTCTCAAGTGAAGTAGTTTTTGTTTCATCATTATAGGACTCAATCTTTGAAAGACAGCATCAAGCAAGGTACCTAGGGGGTTGGAAGGTAAGACAGAGAAGTGGCTTTGGAGGTTTTGACATTTGGAGTCTGACAGCCTCTTTTCCCAACTGGCTCCATTAGGTACTAGTTGTGTGAAATCAGGCAAGTCATTTAACCTAAGTGTATTCTGTCACCTGTAAAAATAGGATTATAAAACTTACTTCTCAGAGTTATCCCAAAGATTCACTGAGATTATAATGTGTGAAGTGCTTGGTAAAGAGATGAGAACAGTTAGTGTTAGAGGACTGGTTGAGGTCCTGGTTAGAGCTGGTTAGGACTGGTTAGAGCTACTGGTGAGGTTGAGAAACACTAGTGAAGATGACAGGCAACGGGCAAGACTTTCAGGATTGGAGTGAAACAACTGCAGCCGGGGATCTGTGGAGCATCAGTGAGCCGCTTGCGGCTGCTCTGCTTTCCCCGTGTTCCATCATGGAGACCTTGTGGAACCGTCGGCTTTCTGTTGCTGTAGCTTTCAGGATTTTCAAAGTGAAGCTCATTTATCTGTTGGAGAGGCCATATCTGCATAAGAGGAAGGCTGAGCCTGAGTCTGGGTGAAATCCTTTCAAATCGCTGATCCTCAAGTAGTGAAAGGCCCTCCTACCTTCCTTCCTACCCTATCTACTGCCCTCATTCCTTTTTTTCCTTTGTCCTTTTCATTTATATATTCGACAATATGTTTGAGTACTAATTATGAACCAGCCGTTTTTTGAGACTTTATACACAAGAGCAGTAAACTGTGTGCTGTCCTTGCTCTCCCAGAGCTGATATTCTAGTGGTGAGGCGGGGAGGGGCAGCGAGTAAGGACGTAGGGAAGCGAGTAAAGAGCGTGTATGTAGAGGTGGCAGTAAGCACGGGGTGAACTAGGACCCTGCGTAATAGGATAGAGGCTGATGCGGGGGTTAGGCTAGGGAAGATGTTTCTGATAAAGGATGATTTGAGCAGAGACCAGGAAGGGAGGTAAAGGACAGAGTCATATGATCTTCTGGAGGAAGAGCATTTGTCAGAGGTAACAGCCATTGCAAAGGCTGGACGCCGGCACAGTGAGGGAGCCCAAGATGGCGGGGTTTACTTGCAGTTGGATGTGAAGCCATCGGAGGATTTTGAGTGGATGAGGGACATAATAAAATGTAGCTTTTTAGAATGATCTTCTGGATCCTATTTGGGACATGGCTGTAAAACACTGATTAGCAAAGAACAATCAGAAAATAAAGCATATTCTCAGAATGGAAGCTTCTGCTTTTCTGTTGACTAGTAATGTTTAGCTGAAAACAAGCAAGTGAAATGCTAATATTTCTATCTAGAGATGCAGATTCTAGCTTTTCCAACTCTTTCTTTCTCTTTCCTTCCCTTCTCTGTTCTCCTTGGCTTATGAAGTATTATTCTTCCTGCCAGGTAATTCACTTGAGTCATGAATACTCATTTATTTCAATAATCGATATAAGAAAAACAAGCCTATGTCCTCTTCAGTGTTCCACACTCATTTTTGAGGTTGCCCATGACTCAGTTTCCCCAACAGTCTTCTCTGAGAACCTCCAAGGAAAGCTGCAAGGAGAATGTGTTCTTCCTGATGGTCAGTTTGTCCCGCGTGTCATTCCTTTGCTTGGAAAAGAAAGAGCGCTAATTTGAGAAGGAAGTTACTCTTCTCCTTCGGTAGGAATGTGCATAGAGTCAGGAACAGTCACCTCTGGTACTTCTGATTAATTTATGGGCCATCACCCTAATAAGTAGTGCTAAATTTATTGAAGACTTACTATGTGCCAAGCATATTGCTAAGTGCATTGCATGCAATGCATTGACTTCTTTAAGGCTCACTGCTATGATCATCCCATTTTTGGAGATAGTAAGACTGGGTCTTGAAGAGGTTCAGCAATTTTCTCAATGTCATATACTTAACAATTTGTACAGGCAAGACTCTACCTAGGTCTGTCTGATTCAAAGTCTACACACTCCACAGCCACGCAGTATTGCTTTTCAGTCACTCACTTGCTCACTCTCTCATGGAAATAGTTATTAAATGGGAAATTATTAACTGCACCAGGTATTTTGTTAGGGCAGGAAGTGGAATGCCTTTGTAGTTGTATAAGTCCAATCTAATGTAAAATGGTATTTCTTCACAATGTTGAGCTTATTTTATGTCCACCAAAATCCTGAACTAGGAAAATGGAGACTTTTCCTATGATGGAAAATTGTGCCCCTTTTTATAATTATTAAGGGTTGGAGTGCAACATTAAAGAGTCTGCACTCTAAAAAATATCTTAGGTCCATTTTTCTCTGAATAGAGACAGTCTCACATTCAGTTATTTCATGCCAAGTGCTTTACTTATTGTCAGGATATGTTTATGAGTGACCTTCCCATCCTTCCCACCAAAAGGAACCAGTTTTCAAGAGGAATAGGAAAGATTTCAGTGGCTAAAGCCAACACCCCCTGCCTGGCAATGATAATGCAGGTCTTCGGCCTCCAGTCAGAGCTGGAAGACGGGCAGGTTCTGCTAGGTGAAGCCGTAAGACTGCTTTGCTTGGTGCACGGGTATGTCTATGGTGTATCTTTCTAGGATCTCCTTGCAACTTTGTATCATCTCATTAGCATGGGAGGCATTTGATCGTGTTTTGTCCCAAGTTACAGAAGGAGAAAAGGAGCCTGAGAGAGCTTGGGTTTCATGACTCACCCAAGATCTTGAAGATCCTTGACTAGAACCTGAATGCATTAGTTAGGGTTCTCCAGAGAGGCAGGAACCACTTTGATATATTGATGTGTGTGTGTGTGTGTGTGTGTGTGTGTGTGTGTGTGTGTATTTTATACACACACACACATATATATACACACCATACATACATAAATTGGAATTGGCTCATGTGATTTCAGAGGCTGCCAAGTCCCAGAATCTGCAGTTGGCAAGCTGGAGACTCAGGAGGGCCAATGGTATAGTTTCAGTCTGAATGCTTGCAGGCTGGAGATGCAAGAAGAGCTGATATTTTAGTTGAGTCCAAAGGCAGAGATGAAATGACGTCCCTGATCAAGTGGTCAGGCAGGAGAACTTTCCCCTTCCTCATGGAAGGGTCAGGCTTTTTCTGTTCAGGCCCTCAGCTGCCTGGACGAGGGCCACCTCCATTAGCAGGGTAATCAGCTCTACACACTCTACCAGTTTATATGTTAATCTCATGCAAAAACACGCTCACAGACACACCCAGCATACTATTTGACCAAGTATCTGGATACCTCATGGCCCAGTCAAGTTGACACAAAAAATTAACCATCGAGCTGAGTCTCTGGCTCCATGCCTGTGCCGTATGTGTTCGACTGTGCTCCTTTTTAATGCTCCCCCCAACACACACACATACAATGCAGTAATATAGTAGCAGCAAAACAAACAAGAGAGATAAAAACAAATAAGCAGATTTTTTGGGAAGAATATTCTCCTAAATGAGGAAGGAACTTAGAAACAGGATTACATCTAAACATATGACTTTATTGAAATTATTTGTCATAGGTTAACAGCCACCTGAATATCCTGGCCACACACAAGATACAGACACAGGCGTTTTTAAAAATTGGCAATGGAAATCACAACAGAGATTGCTTGTACATTTTAATATGTCCCAAATGTGAATCAATACTTTAGTAAGTTCCTGATTCATTGCATACCTTGAAGTGACCCAGGGGCCTTTCAGCACTCCAAGTGGCATCCAGCCTGCTTGCCTTGGCCTGGCTAAGAAAACCACAGCTCACTGCCTTGCCTCACACACTCAGCAAGAAGACGAAAGGGGACTGGGTGAGAGAAAACATTCCGGGCAGCACCAACTCCATTTAGAAAGCCCCGGGACAATTGAGGGGCAGTGTGTCTTGACTTCTGACACTGTTAAATGCTCTGCTACTACTTTTCTTTCCATTTCTCACCTTCCTGAAGTAGGAGGGAAATGAGGGGAAAAGGAAAATTTGGCAGAAACTCTACCTCGGAGGAAGCAAATCTTATTTGACTCAAGGTCCTACACTGAGGAGCCCTCATTACATATGCTTTGATAACTGGTTAACTCTTTATTAACTAGCCCACAAAAACTTGCGAAGGTCGGTGGCGAGGAGTGACTGGGAATGCTTAGTTTGCAAGATGAGTGTAAGGAGGGAAACTAAAAGAAAAGAAAAATCAGTGCCTGTATCTGAAAGAGGAAGCAGGAGAGAGTCCAGTGCTCAGGACTAATAGAGTTCAGTGGTTTTAGGCAGCTGCGTAGAAGAGTGCATTGAACCTGGCATCTAATCTAAGAGTTTAGGCCGTTTTCTCTTGAGGTCCGTTGAATCCTAAAGTGCTTTGGGTTTGCACTAGACTTGGGAATCTTTCATCTTCTCTTTTTCTTCTCTTGGTTAAGAACATGAGGACATAGAGGAATTTGAAGCTAAGTTGAAAACAAGACTTGCTTTCTGGCTATAAGAAGAAACTTTTTTTTTTTTTTTTTTTTTTTTAACAAGGATACGTTTATTTGACTGTAATGAGGGGAATGAAAATGGTGTCAGAGACGGGAGGTCGTCCTGAGCTGGACTCCTGACTGGAAGTTGGGTGTCTTCAGTGATAAACTCTGCCTGGGATTGAGAGTGTGCCTGTGTGCAGATGTGGGCTAATAATACGCTAGCAAGTACCAGCTGAGACGGATTGAATCTTTATTGGTTTAGTAATCCAGTGAGACTGGGGATCTATTACAAAATGGGCTGAACAGTTCTGGGGGTCTTGCCACGCAGCAGAAAACTCCCAAGAGCTATAAGCCTCCACCTATAATGCTTTGTTTTGTCCAATTGCAAATCTTTCTAATGCTACTCTGCCCACCTAAGTTTCTCTGATTAGGAAACTCGTTTTGTGGCACTAGATTTAATTATACGTGACAGGCCATTGTCACAAAATAAACTTTGCCCACGGGAAGAGTTTTATTCTCTTCCTTTTGGGGAAACTAAGGATTTTTAAAGTACTGAGATGATACTTAAGTATAAAGGTCAAAATATGGCTTCTTCTTGATTTCCTGAAGGAGTAGGAGTTTACCAGAATAAACTTGTATAAGTGAGTGTGTGTGTGAGAGAGAGGGAGAGAGAGAGAGAGAGAGAGAGAGGGAGAGAGGGAGAGAGAGCACGAGAGAGGGAGAGAGAGAGGGAGAGAGGGAGAAAGAGCACGAGAGAGGGGGAGAGAGCACGAGAGAGGGAGAGAGAGAGATGAACTTGGGATAAAAGTTACTAAGGGGTATACAGAAGCGGTTCTAGATGCAATTGCAAATCTTTCTAATGCTACTCTGCCCACCTAAGTTTCTCTGATTAGGAAACTCGTTTTGTGGCACTAGATTTAATTATACGTGACAGGCCATTGTCACAAAATAAACTTTGCCCACGGGAAGAGTTTTATTCTCTTCCTTTTGGGGAAACTAAGGATTTTTAAAGTACTGAGATGATACTTAAGTATAAAGGTCAAAATATGGCTTCTTCTTGATTTCCTGAAGGAGTAGGAGTTTACCAGAATAAACTTGTATAAGTGAGTGTGTGTGTGAGAGAGAGGGAGAGAGAGAGAGAGAGAGAGAGAGGGAGAGAGGGAGAGAGAGCACGAGAGAGGGAGAGAGAGAGGGAGAGAGGGAGAGAGGGAGAGAGAGCACGAGAGAGGGAGAGAGAGAGGGAGAGAGGGAGAAAGAGCACGAGAGGGGGAGAGAGCACGAGAGAGGGAGAGAGGGAGAGAGGGAGAAAGAGCACGAGAGAGGGGGAGAGAGAGGGAGAGAGGGAGAGAGGGAGATGAACTTGGGATAAAAGTTACTAAGGGGTATACAGAAGCAGTTCTAGTTGGGGTTGGCAGGAGAAGGACCAGTGTTGCAGTGTCAGTCATTTAAAGTGAAATCAATTCAGAAAACCATCTGTACAGGCTTACTTGAGCAATGAAAAGAAAGAGAAGCAGCAAAAGCACATGATGTATGTGTGTGTGTGTGTGTGGTATGGGGAGGGTCTGGAGTGGGGAGGAATCCTCGGGATTAGGGGAAATACAGCGGCCTGTCTGGGTTACTTTTTTTTTTTTTTTTTTTTTTTTGCGGTACGCGGGCCTCTCACTGTTGTGGCCTCTCCCTTTGCGGAGCACAGGCTCCGGACACGCAGGCTCAGCGGCCATGGCTCACGGGCCCAGCCGCTCCGCGGCATGTGGGATCCTCCCGGACCGGGGCATGAACCCGTATCCCCTGCATCGGCAGGCGGACTCTCAACCACTGCGCCTCCAGGGAAGCCCTCTGGGTTACTTTTATTCCACATTCCAGGGAGGAAGGCCTGGTGTCTGCATACATGTCTATTGGGTTGCTGAGAAAACAAGACTTAAGCCATGTTGAAAGAAAACTCAATAATGCATTTTTCCAAGACTTAGTGTTCCCAATTTTAAAATATCTGGGACTAGGGTAAAGCTGTGTGTCTTCCTGTATTTTTATCCCATGACTCACATCTGTGATTTGTTCCTTTAACTGTTGCAAACTGGGGGTCTCGTTGGCAGACCTTTTTTTGTTTGTTTATCTCTAGTGACAGGTATATTTGTTTCTAACCTTGCTCGCAGTGTTATTTTCTTTACTTTTATTAATTTTTAAAAATTGAAGTATAGTTGACTTACAACATTACATTAGTTTCAGGTGTACAACATAGTGATTCTTTCTTTATTTTTATGATTAGCAGTGTTATTTTAAATTTAGCGTTTGTCTCCTTCTGAAGGAGTAACAACTTCTGAATGGAATAATAACAACAACAACAAACACATCAAAAGCAGTAACATCTGCTGCCGTCTCTCAAGCTTTAATTCTGTGCCGGGCGCAGCATGAGGGGGTTTGGAGTATGGCAGTCAGCAGCCCCGACTCTGTCTGTAGCCTGCTGGATTCAGATGCTGACTCCATGGTTTACTATTTATGGAGCCATGGGCATTTTATCCAGACTTCAGTCTCTGCATCTGTAAAGTAAGTTTAATGTTACTTCCTAGTCTTATGATAATGGAATGAAAGGATGCAGGGAAACAGCTTGCACTGTGCCCTGCACATGGTGAGCGTGTTATACATGTTAGCTATTATTACTGTTTTTCTTTATTCTTAGTGTTTTATTTAACCCTCACAACCACACTGAAGGATGTATATTATTATGCCCATTTTACAGATTATGAAGCAGAGACTTAGAGAAGTTGAGTAATTTATACAAGTTTATGCATCTTGTAAATAATGGAATTGGGGTTTGAATTTGCATCCATCGTTACAGTGGCTTTTTGCCCTTTGGCTAGACTACTCTATAGCCTGATCTCCTGTGATCTGACTTTTGAAGGCAGCACACATCTCTTGGCAAATCAGCACTATGGCAAGAAGAATATTATTTACTCACTCCTATGTATTGGTTACTAAAAATCCAAGCACTTTTCCTACACTATCTCTAATTATTATACAGGAGTTCTAGGAAGTTGACACTCTTATCCCATTTGGGAATACATGAATAAATGAAACTGAGAACATTATAAAATATTCTGTTAACTGTAGGCTCCTCAGGAATGCCTGTCAAGCTCCTGCCTCAGGGTCTTTGCACTTAGTGCCAGGAATATTTTCCCTCCAGATAGTCACATGGCTCATACCCTCAACTTCTTCAAGTTAGTGATGTCTTTCTTGATTCTCCTATTTAAATTATGAACACTGTACCTACCCTTGTCAGTTCTTAAACCCCTTTGTTGATTTACTATATTTTTTACATCACTTAGCCTCAAATGACAGTGTATACGTTACGCTTATTTGTTTACTGATGGCATATCTCTCCTCACTAAAAAGTTAGCTCCACAAACAAGGGACTTTTGTCTCTTTTGTTCACTGCTGTAATCACTTTGCATAGAAGAGGGTCATACAAATAGAGCGCAATGACATCTATTTCTTTAATTAATGAATAAATAGATGTTACCTCACATTTTCCAGTGGTGGTAAACTCTAGGACCTGAGTTGTCTAGTTGCTGTACCACCATCTTTTCTATTATATGTATGAACTTGAGATTTTAAGTTATTTGATACTGGAGTCTTCAGGCAGTCTACTTATAATTATCCTTATAATTAATTTTTTTTTTTTTTTTTTTTGCAAAAGGGTGCCATGGAGGGCCAAGGGGGCACAGCTAAGCCATCATTTGAAGCGGACCATGAAATATATGTAATCCACACGGAGCTGGGGGCCTCCTGTTCTGTTTCCACACTGTGCCATGTTCAGATAAACACCAGTCCAAGACTGACTTTTTTTTTTTTTTTTTTTTTTTGTGGTACGCGGGCCTCCCTCTGCTGTGGCCTCTCCCGTTGCAGAGCAGAGGCTCCGGACGCGCAGGCTCAGCGGCCATGGCTCACGGGCCCAGCCGCTCCGCGGCACGCGGGATCCTCCCAGACCGGGGCGCGAACCCGGTTCCCCTGCATCGGCAGGCGGACGCGCAACCACTGCGCCACCAGGGAAGCCCCAAGACTGACATTTTTATCTTTAATGGTATCAAAATTTGCTATATTTTTTACTCCACTTAATTACACACTCCAGAATTGTCTGAAATGTTCCACTCTTACCTCATATACATACTCTCTGCCCACCAAATACATTCCCTCTCACATTCCCCCAAAATATTCTCCCTAAAGCTCTTCTTTCTTTTTTTTCCTCTGTCTCCGTCTGACCTTCCGGATGGAATCTGTTCTTTTTTACGAGTGGTTCCTTTCTCTTCCCACCGTGAATTACCCGGCAGGTCTGCGCTTCTCTCAATTACCTCCTCATCCATTCCCCGATCCTCCACAGCAAAGGGTCAAGACATCTGGGAGACCGAGTATCTGTAGGAGAGTTCAAGGGAGTAACAGGTGATAATTACTTAAATTCATTTATTTTTTCTTCTGTCATATATACTGAAGCCTATTAGATTTCCTTGAGCACTTCTTCTCCCTTTATTTAGAAGAATGCAGTAATTTGTTAGGTCTCACCAAGACTTGTGCCCACCAGCTTGGTGATAACCTGGGTCGCAACCGAAATGCTTTGTGGACGTACTCCTCCGAAAGATGGGGAGGGCAGGTGGAAAGAAGGTTTGGAAGTAGGAAGTTGGAGAGAAGGTTATATGTTTGTCTTATAGCATTCTCCTGTCCTAGAAAACTTAAAATGTTTATGTGAGCTCAGACTAACCTAAACATTTTAACCTGTCAATCATAACATGTTTGTTGACCTAAGATGGACAGATAGTAAGATAATTATTAGAGGGAAAAGTTCTACTCCCATCTCTGTTATCTTGGCATTAATTTCAGGGTTTTGTTTTCCAACCTGGCTAAATAACGCTGAAAAAATAAATGTACTCTGATCATTTTAGCTCTTTAAAGGGCATATATGTTTTTAATGCTCTTTAATTTGTTTATGACAGGGATTCATGACTCCTGGCTTATCTCCTTAAACAGCCTCTTTCCCTATCCTATCTCACTGTTTGGTTTCTTTGTCTATGTTTTCTATTTAGCAGTCCCCATTTCTGAAGTTGTCTTTGTGTGGCTCTTCCTTTTTTTTTTTGCAGAAAATGAGGAGACAGCAATTAGTAAGGAAAGTAAAAGGCACAACCTCTGAATATGTCTTAATTCCTGGGATGGCATGGACTGAGGCCCCTGTCTCATGAAGTTCTCTGATTATATCTGTCAGGCCAGGGGCACCATGCTGGTGTTCCTAAGGTCACCTCATACCCCTGGAAGAGAAATGGTCCAGAGTTGAAAACACCTGTGGCCAATATAATTTCAGTTGACAAATCTCCTAATTCACCATATGATAGGTTTGTTACGTATCAGCTTGGGTAGGCTGAACTATATTTCCTATAATTCCCTTTCTTTTAGGGTGGCCAGATTAAGCAAATGAAAGATCAGGGAACTCAGTTAAATTTGAATTTTACGTAAACAATAACTTTTTGTATAAGTTTGTCCCATGCGATATTTGAGACATACTAAAAATTTTTTTATTGTTTATCCGAAATTTGAACTTAACTGAGTGTCCTGTATTTGTCTGGCAACCATACTTCCTTGTATATCTCTGGTTAGGTTGGACCACAAGGAAGATTCTGGGAAGATTTGGAGGGTGGAAAGGATGCAGCAGCCATTTTGTATTCACATATGTTTTAGCTGATCTGCTGACTTGTCTCATTGGTGTGAAGCAGCAGGGGCACCTGAAACTTCTCTACCTTTTCTTGGATCCTCCTTCAGCTTCCCTAGCTCCCAGACAGGGTTATGTGTTTAGCTCTCCAGTCAAGGGCCCTGACTTCTACAGGATAACCTCGGCACCAAGGTCAGAGGCAACAAGAACTGACATGGGTTGCAGTCCATCCTGGTGAGGTTCCTGGTGATGCTTGTGAGTTCGCACCTGACCTTGACCTCCCCCAATTTATACCCATTGTCCTGTCCCAACTGCCTGCCCAACTTCAAGCTTCAGCACCAGACCCAGAGATAGCAGATTTATAGAGACTGCTTAGCCAGCTCTGACCATTGGGTAAAGCCAGTCCCTTGCAGCAAATCAACCGTTCTCATCGGAACTTCAGAAAGAAGTCCAGGTCAAGGATTTTGCTAAGTGTCTTTGGCCATTGCGTACTTCTGTTCTACATAATCAGCCTCAGTGTCCAGAAATGATTCTTTTCCATTAGCAATCATCATAGTAAAATGCCAAGATGAGTACTGTTACCTTGAGGTGTCCTGTATCTCTGAGGGTATGAGGATTTTTGTTAGGGAAAAGGGGAGCAACGGCAGACTGACCATGTCGGAGTTCTACCTTGTTTTGCAGAATCATGTGCGTTATTAAGCCAACTTTGTCAAGTCTGTCTTTCCTTGTAATTTTCTTCAGACAAATTATTACATCATGCTCTTATTGGCATGTTTGTCACAAAGGAACTGTAATGGTAAAATAAGAAACTGGGAAACAAATACACAGGGTTCCATTTACCTTGCTCACTCATAGAGGTTGATGGCCATTCCTCAAGGCAATTTCATATTTAACACAGCAACCTGTGGTCCCTGTATCATTTCAGATCATGTCACCAATGTGAGGTACGGAATCCTGGGTGTTTTGTATATATGCCTTATGACATTGATATATTCAGGTACACAGTACGTGAATGGTGTTGAGGAAAATGAATAACACTAGAGGCATAGATCCAGCATATTAAAAGGGGACTCAGCTGTTAAACGTGAAAAAACAACATGTATACTCAGTATGTGAATGGTGTTGAGGGAAATGAATACTTTAACACTAGAGGCATAGATCCAACATATTAAAAGGAGACTCAGCTGTTAAACGTGAAAAAAAAAAAAACAACATGTATACTCTATGGTTATTTATCTCTCTACAAAACAACCACTGAAATGCTGCTTCTGATTCAGAGGTCTCTGATCCTTTCCTTCCACTTTAAAGTGACGGTATGTGTTAACCATTAACCCTTTACTCTCCCCCAATTGCTGACTTACATTTGCAGTAGTCTTCTTTCAGATGTCTCCTAAAGTCTGGGCCAAGTCCACATAAAAGTTCCAGAAAAAGAAAAGATATACAAAGGGAGGAAAATAAAACCCACAAAGCTACCTTGAATTTCAAAGAAATCAGAAAGTATCCCTTTTCCATATGATCAGCTATTAACACTGGGTGCTGTAATTACCCTGTAGACCTGTATATCATTAGCTGGACCACAATATTTTTCTTTCTTACAGACCCTCTTTCTTTTTTTCTTTTTTGTGGTACGCGGGCTTCTCACTGTCGTGGCCTCTCTCGTTGCGGAGCACAGGCTCCGGACGCGCAGGCTCAGCGGCCATGGCTCACGGGCCCAGCCGCTCCGCGGCATGTGGGATCTTCCCGGACCGGGGCACGAACCCGTGTCCCCTGCATCGGCGGATTCTCAATCACTGCGCCACCAGGGAAGCCCCCCTCTTTCTTAAAGACACATTTTTCTGTTGATGATGGCATGAGTTATTCATCCAGAGTCTTTCCAGAAAAATGCCTTATTTCCAAGAGTTAAGGAAAAGCCTAGGTGATTCCACCATAACATACTTTTTTGTTTTTGTTTTGGTTTTTCTCCCTCCCCTCATAAACATGTCAACTTACATTTAACTTGACTGAAATTGGGAAATCATGCAAACCTTAATGGGGGCAGATGATGGCTCTTGTGTGGAAAGAAAGATGACCCAAGAAGTGAGTTTGCAAATTTTCAGCTTTCCGTGTTCAGGCATCCAGTTGTCCATTTGGCCTCACTTTTCCCATTCTTTCTGCTTCTGTTCTTAGAACCTGAACCTTGGGTTTGGAGAGAATCCTTACTTTAAATTCCCCAGAGTCAAGTAGCACAAATACACCTTCTTGGCAAGGTTGGATTTCTCGACCTTGATTATATCACTATTTACATGTTTTAATTAATGAGAGGTTTTAAAAAAGCCAGTGTAGGCAATTAAAAGCATTGTATTCCCTTTAATTTGTTTATGCAAGAAGGAAGCATTAAGGTACTTCTGAAAGGTGAATTCTGTTGTTTTAATTAGAACGTTGTATGATCTGTCAGAGTTGCATTTTCCCCGTGAGTTGGGCTGTCAAAGGATCAAAAGGAAGAAGCAAAACAAAATCACACCTGGAACTGATAGCAATGGATTATGAATAAAGAAAATGTAATAAACTAATAGAAACCACCTTTGAAGTCTGGCAAAGAAGTGATTGCAAGTTTCAACTGAATTGGTTTTACAGGGTTTTGCGCTTATGCATCTCTGTAGTTTCACTTTGACATGGGGTAGTGTCTGTGGTCAGAGCCTTCATGCAATAAGGCATTGAGAGAATGAAGGTGAGGAAGTCTCGATAAACTAGAACTTGACCTCAGTCTTTGTGGAAAGGAAGCAAGGGAAAACAGAAGAAGTGGGAGTAAAGGTGGAGAGGGAACTGGAGAGAAAAGCCGGACTCCCCCTCAGCCCTCGACTTTGTGTCTCTGCGGCCCGCAGGCAGGTGGGGGTGGAGGGGCGGCATCCCCACTACCCACAGGCTTGCTTAGTCTTCCTCTCCCTGCGGGCGTGAGTAAGGGCGAGTGTCTGTGTGGAGGTGCCTGGCCCCGTCATTGTCCACGTTAGCATTGAAAAAGGCTATCTGCAGGTTTAGATTTGAATCCGACTTGCTTTATTTGGATCATCAAAGTCAGTCTGGGTTAACTCTGACTGCAGGAGGAGCTCTCTGGCCCTAAGAAAGAGCTCATCACACAAAGGGCGATGCCTGATACGATGCCCAGTTGAGCCTCTTGGCCTCTTTCTTCTGGTGAAAACTGATTGTGTGATCTTTTCATTGAAATAATGTAATGTATTCAAGGTTGACATACCTGTTGCCACAATCAACAGATGATACTTTTTAAGTAACATATTTGTTTTTTTAAATAAATATGTCAATATAATTTCAACCTATTGTCCAAGAAGTGGTTACTTCTCCTTGCCAAGGACTAAGGGTTAAATGGAAGCTGTGGAGTTCTTACAGTGGTATTAGCATGGCGTTTTGGCAAGGGTCATAGGTATGCCGGAATCCATCCTAAACCACAGCCACCATTCACTGTGCGTTTTCTAATACAGGTATACACATGAAGGACACTAGTAACTGGAAAAGTACTACTTCATTATTGGCCCAGCTCACATCTGAACTCCAGCTCACATTACTCTGCTAAACTGGATTGTAGAATGTGATCTAAGGGATATTTTCCATCTTCCTAAGCTCAAACTCGAATCTGTTCACTGCAGATTATGCGATGAGACAGAAGGTAGGTTGGACGAGCCAGTCTCAAGTGGAGAGATAAGAGATACAGGCAGTACTTCTAGGTCATCTGTGCACAAGAAAAAGGAGAGCCCCCGTGCCCCAAGAGAGAATTACATCAGTTTGTGTGAGCATTTATACAGTAGTGACTAGATAGCTAGACGTTTGGGCTCAGTTAATCCCGTGGAATCTAAGTCATAGTAAATTCTCTTCTCAGAGGGGATAGGGAGAGAGTAAAATCTTGAGAGTCTCATTCTCTGGAAGTCTATATGACATGGTTCCTCAGAAAATGTGCTGGATGTGACCATTGACTAATTTTCTTGTCTATTTAGCATATATACATATATATATATAAAATTATATACAACAGGATTAGCCCTGTGAAAAATATTTGAAAACAGAAAGAATGATACTTACCCACAGAGTGTTGATAGTTTATCATAAGAGACAAAGCATGAAAGATAAAAAATAAAGAGTTAAATGAAATTTCTTGAATTTCTCACAAGCTGTACTTTGATTCTGGGAAGTCTCTCTTAACTTTTCTCATTCTTTCTAACTCCCTAGTAGCCACTCTTTATCCTTTAAGATTTTCCATATTGTAATTTAGCCTAGAGGCTCCCAGTAGAGGACAGTTTTGTCTCCCCGGAGACATTTGAGGATGTCAGTGACATTTTTTGGTTGTCAACAACTGTGTGTATGTGTTAAGGGGGTATTGCTACTGGCATCTAGTGGGTCCAGGGCAGGGGTGCTTCTCCACATTTTACAATGTACAGGACAGTCTCCATAACAAAGAATTATTTGGCTTAAAATGTCAGTAGTACTGAAGTTAAAACCCCTGATTTTTAGCCTGTGAAATAAGCTCTCCACTATGGCCTCTTTGGATCAATATCTCTCATAGATAAATCTTTGGTCATCTTTTTATTCATAACTCCATATATTTGCTTGGACATAATATAAATAAATACCCATTGATACGTACATATACATGGATATGTAAATATATGTGTTTATATGTAAGAGAGTATATTTGACTTTAATTTATCAGGTCAGTACTGTGAAATGGATGTATTTTTTTTTTCTAAAACGGTACACCAACTTTATACCTCGGGAAGGGGAAGTAGAGATGAATCAGTTATTTCAGAAACACACTTGAGCATTAACTGGACAATGACAGCCTTCATTCTTTCTCTCGTCGTATGGCACATCTTCCCTGGATAGTCTTCTAGTCATTATGAAACCCTATTTTTTATTGTTGTTTTAATTAGTACTCCTGGATATCCTGTCCATACGTGTGAAAAACAACATTATTCCCTCTCTGACAGGGTAAGCTTAACGTTTATCCTGTCACCCTCACCCTCCAGTGAAAGGTTAAGAGACATACTTGCCAATAGCCGTAAAGTAAGTCCTGACAGGCTGAGATTTCCATTTACACTTTCAAGAATTAAATCAGCTGGTCGTACTACGAACTAGAAATATGCACGGAAAATCCAATTTTACTTTGACATTATTTGCCTAACTTCCTTTCATGTTCTTAAGCTTTATTTTCAAAAATGTATTTTTAAAAAATTAGTTAATTAATTTATTTATTTTGGCTGCATCGGGTCTTGGTTGCTGCGCGCGGGCTTTCTCTAGTTGCGGCGAGCGGGGGCTACTCTTCGCTGCGGTGCACGGGCTTCTCGTTGCGGTGACTTCTCTTGTTGCGGAGCACGGGTTCTAGGCGTGTGGGCTCAGTAGTTGTGGCACGCGGGCTCTAGAGCACAGACTCAGTAGTTGTGGCGCATGGGCTTAGTTGCTCCGCGGCATGTGGGATCTTCCAGGACCAGGGCTCAAACCCGTGTCCCCTGCATTGGCGGGTGGATTCTCAACCACTGTGCCACCAGGGAAGTCCCTCAAAAATGTATTTTAAAATTATTTTATTGTTTTAAAAATGTGACATGTTCATTACACAAATTCCAAACAAAAAGAGAAGTCAAAACAAACAAAAACTGATTTCCCCCAAATTAACCATTTCACGTGTTCCTCACTGTTCTCTCGACTTACATACAAAGAGATGGACAGATAATGTATAGATACAAGGAAAGAAGGAATGTTACTATATAGGAGACATCTTTGTGGATTACCTTTAATTTTCCTTGACTTTAATAGAAGAAAAACTGAAATAAAGCTGAATGAATTTCTGAGCTACAGGTAAATATTTCATAAACACTGATGAGATGAGTTCTTAGAATATTTCTCGAAGACAGAAGTTTTCAACTTTGACTGTACACTGGGATAATTTGAGAAGCCTTTAAAAATCTAAATACATGTACCCCCCCAAAAATCTAAAGACTTTTTTTTTAAGAACAATTAAACCAGAATCTCAGGGGGTGAGATGCAAGCATTTAGTGTTTCTTAAAGCTCTCAGGTGATTCCAGTGGGCTGCCAAGGCTGTGAACCGTTGCTCTAAGATTAAGAAAAACATGAAAATACTTCAGACTTAAAATCCGTACGTCTTTAAAAATTTTTTGAACTTAATCAGTTGAGGTAGTGCTAGGTAGTACAAGGAGTTTAATGCTCTTACACTTTCTCCCACTCCTCCTGCTGTGTCCCCATGGGTTTATTGCATTTATTCTGTATGCCACCAAAATTCTCTCAGAGGAGTAGCCAGAGAGGTTTCCAGGGTGGGGAAGGATATTCCAGAACAAGAAAACTGCTACCTAGGCATAAAAGAGGGTATCATGGAAGAGTGAGGTCAGGCAGTGGGTTGTACATGCAGGGAGAAATCTCAGCCCAAGGAGACTCTGTGGGGCTTCTTTCTCCATTACCGATGAGTTAATTATGTTTACTTTGTGAAATAAGAAAACTGATCATTAACTACATCTTAGACATCTCTCTAATTATTTTAACTTTGGGAGATAGGAAAATTAATCAATGACTTCATTGTAGATATCTTTATTTGACAACTTTTAAGTGATCATCACCTATGCTCTTTTTTTGGACAGGTTATTTTTAACTATTTTAGGTCTCAGACCCCTTTAACTCTCGATGAACGCTATAGGAATTCTCCTGATTGAAAGGTGAGGTGGGAGGAGCCCCCGTTCACAGAGTCCTGAGCCACTGAGTCAAGTTTAAACGGTTCACAGACCTCAGGTTAAGAATTCCTGTTTTAAACATTTAGCTTTGCCTGTTCTGTTCTTTGCTTATTCACTAACCAAATAGCATTAAGGTCAATGGGACCTTACCAACGTAGGAACAGGTTTCTGATTGAGGGGAAAATGTAGGAATATTATTACTATGTGTGCTATTTGCGAGTGTATCTTTTTCTTTTCTTTTTTTTTTTGAGCAATGCTAACTTGTTCTCATCACAGAATATTAAAACACTCACAAAATGTGGCTGGGGGACTTTCCTGGTGGTGCAGTGGTTAAGAATCCACCTGCTAATTAATGCAGGGGACCCAGGTTCAAGCCCTGGTCCGGGAAGATCCCACATGCCGTGGAGCAACTAAGCCCGTGCGTCACAACTACTGAGCCTGCGCTCTAGAGCCTGCAAGCCACAACTCCTGAGCCTGCACGCCTAGAGCCCGTGCTCCATAACAAGAGAAGCCACAGCAACGAGAAGCCCGCGCACCGCAACCAAGAGTAGCCCCCGCTCCCCGCAACTAGAGAAAGCCTGCGCACAGCCAAAAAAACAAAAACAAAAACAAAAGCAAAACGTGGCTGGGTGGCTCTGGCAATTAGGGCTGCAACAAGACAAGTGGAAAGGCCTTCTCTAGAAATAGTGACTAAAATACAGCTTAGGATCCCAGATAGTTATGTCTAGAAAAGCAAAGACGGGCCACTTGTGGGGATCCAGTTAGTCCAGGGAATTTTCAGAGCTGTGCAGGTCTTTCCTGGACACTGGAAGTTACTCACTTCATTTTCCTGAGTCACCTATGACCCAAGTAAGTTGTGGTCTGTGGAGAGTTGGGGCACAGATCTCTGGAGTGTGTCAGAATGCTAAAAAGCTTCCAAAATTAAGGCTACTAATACTTCTATTCCTTTCTTTCATTACTGTCCCTTTCACTCCCACCTTGAACCACCGGGCAAGACTAGGAATTGGTGCATTCAGGCTCCATGGCAACTTCCAGACAACTGTCCTACCTTCCTTTTTTTTGAAGATTCTGCCACTATTGACACAGCATTCTTCCAACCTTGAGGACGTTATCTTACCTTCCTTTTTTTGTAACTTCAGAACAGGTCAGTCTTTCTCTTAATCATAACCACTAAAATCATCCTTGGTGCCTTTATAGCATTCTGGGCTCACTGTTACTTTATTTCTTCAGGCCCAATGCTCTCTCCATGAACCATTCCCAAGTGCGGCTGGATCTTAGATCCCATCATTGTCAGAACTGCCCCTCTTGAAAGATCTCAGAATATGAAAATCCCCTCTCAGAGCATGACCTCCTTTCCATTTGTATTTTCTACGCCATCACTCATGCTAGGCCAACTATTTATGCTTAGAATAATGAAATCTCAGTGGCTTAACACAGCAGAAGCTCATTTCTCATTCGCACAAACCTAATGTGGGCCAGCAGGGCCTCCATCTGGGATCCAGGCTCCGTTCACCTTGTGACATTGTCTTCTCACTCAATACATGGCTTCTGAGGTCACCTCAGTAGTGGTAGAATGGGATGGAGGGGACACAGCAACTTTTTTGCTGCCTCACCTGTAAGAGATGCACCTCATCTCAGCTCAAAGCCCGTTGAGTTGAGCTGATCACCTGGCCTCCGAAAAGCTGTGGTGGAGGCTGAGAGATGCACTGAGCCTGGGGGGTATTTGCTGGGCACTGGCTGTCTCTGCGGCTCCCATTATGCTTTCCAGTCTCTTGAGGTTTTCCCCGAGTGTCTCCTTCATTTTAGCTCCACATACCTCCTTTATCAGTTGGACTCGAGGCCCATTGTGTCATGAAAAAGCTAACTCTTCAGAATCCATCAAAACTTTCTTCACAGATTTCCCTGTTTTTGCCGTGTCCCACATCTCCAAGCAGCCTCCAGAGTGCACTGTCTCCTCTTCCTTCTGTGATTTTCCAAGTGGGGGCAATGTACTGAAATCGTGTTGATTTGATCCAAGGGAGATTAATTCCCTGCAATTTCAGGTAGTTCGCAATTGTTCATGATCCATCTCTAGTTGACTACTTATTCTGTGGCCGTGTAGACCGTCTTCATGCCTTTAAGCTGCTCTCTAACCCGTGTAGACCGTCTTCATGCCTTTAAGCTGCTCTCTAACCCGTGTAGACCGTCTTCATGCCTTTAAGCTGCTCTCTAACCCGTGTAGACCGTCTTCATGCCTTTAAGCTGCTCTCTAACCCGTGTCTCTTTAATGTCAGGCTGCGGGTTAGTACTCAGTGTTAACGAAAGGGAAAAGGTCTGTGACCAGTTTGATGTGCTCTTCCTCAACCCTTGTGTTCTCAGCATTTTCTGTATCCCTGTCCATCTTCTCTTCTTCTGCCCCTGTCATATAAGAAATATTCCTCTTTCCCTGCTAAAACATGTTCCTTCATTTGTCCTTTTGATCACCTTCCATACCTTTACTAATCCTATGATGCCTTGTTCTCTTCATATTCAGACTGTCTTAATTGTTTAAGCTTTTGCTTTCCATGGACTTCTCTAGCTCCACACATGCTGAATGTTTGCTTAGTCTTGATTTTTTTCTTTACTTTTTACTTCAGTATCCCTTTTAGCTAGTGCCCTGTCTCTCACCTCTACCAGTGTCAGACTTTATAATAGAGAAGTCTGTACCTGGTACTCTTGCTAAATAGCTTTACCTCTAGTTGCCAATACCTCCCCTATGGGAAAACGACACATTCAGATGGTTATTAGTGGCCTCCTAATCACCAAATCCAACAGTGTTTCACCATTTTTGATATAATTCAAGCTTTAGCAAAGTTTAATACTTTTGATTATTCTATTATTCCCTCTTTCCCTAGCTTTTGTCACACTGTGTATGCATATTTCCCCTTCTGCTTTAGTGATGAATTCTATTTGTAGTTTTTTTTGGATTATCTAATTGCTTCCCTCCTTCCTCCTATTAAAATAATGCCAGTGACTCTGAACTCTATTTCTCTCAGATAGACTGAAATTTTAGAGCCGTTATCCATACTGGGCTGTATTTCAAACTGTATGTTTCATAGAGGATACTCCGTAAAGTATCCAATGCTTCACTGCCTGAAGCTAAATAGAAATTCCTGCCTTTTCTGTTTTTTATTTCCCTGAAACATGTGGTCTTCAGCTAATTCGTAACAGTCTGAGGAAAATCCCACCATTGCATCCTGGATCTTGTGACCTGTGACCCACAAGGGAAACTTTGGACCCGTGATGTTTTGATGTATGAAAACCAAATCCAAATAAAATAAAACTGAAGTAAAGAATTATTATCTGGAGGTTAGCCATCAGCTAGTCTGTTTATCAGCTCAAAATTGTTGGAGAAAGATTTGTCATGGACCCAATGTCAAGTCTATAGAGTTGAAAGGAAATAGAGAATTGGCTATTGTGCTCAAAGCGATAACTAATCTGTATTAATCCAAGAAGGACAAGTGGAAGTGTTGGTCCTTTGTGACACTTGAGAGCTCCTAATAAGAATGGCTTGGCAACATCTTCTTGAGGATTTTTATTTCTTTCCAGGCACCTTATCTGAGGTTTTGGTTGCTATTAGGACAGAATCTTTTGTGAAATTATATTTTTCTTCATAATTCAAAATTTTGTCAGAATTTATCCATCTGTGGGTTTATTTCCATTAATAGCATTGAAAATAAGTTGAATCTGTTTAATCTCCATTTTAGGGTGTTTGGTTTTGAGTTCCAGTAAGTTTTTCTTAATTATGAATTTGATTACTGTTTCTTCTGCTAATGTTGAAATTGTGCATTTTTTCCGTTCTTGGAAATAACTGTAATTCTTAGCTTCTATATTTGTCATCTGTCCTTTCACCAGATTTGGTCCTTTGTCCTTTACCTCTTTATTGTGGCAGAGGTTACCAAGTTTGTTTTGAAATAACTGATTGGAAATCTTTGCTTTTAAATCATCTGTCGTGAAGATTTTTGTTTCGCCATTGTGATTTTAGTTGCTGTGCTTTCCTTCCTTGTCTCTCTTGTTTTTTGTGCATGTGTTTTTTTGTTTTATTTTGTTTCAGCTTATTGCCTTTATAGCTAATTTTTTTGGTCTTTCTGATTCATCCTATCCTTTAATATTATTCTGTCTGCTACTTATGGATTTTAAACTTTGCTTTATAGAAGACAATTCTTTTATACTATTGAGTATTAATTTCTGGACCATATCTTTTTCAGAAGTATGTATCTTCTGAGTTTTCATGAGCTTTTCTTTTATCTTATTCTAAGGTCCCCCTGTCCTTAGGTCCCGGTTAGTTGTTTTCCTTTTTATTCTCTCCCATCCTTAAATGAAGAGAATCTGTTCTCATTTAGAGTTTGTTAACACATGAGGTGTGTGCAGTTCTCTAGAGTCTATTCTCTCTGATATTAAAAAGAGAACTTCCTGCCTAGGACCCTGCCCTAAGTGAGCTTTCATCTAGAAGCTGTGCTATGCAGAGGTAAGAGATTCTTCTCTGCCTGAGTCTCTAGAACACATATAAATTTAATGTCTATGAAATAGGCACCTTTTCCATCAATACCTGCGGTGCCTTAACTGTGAACATATTTTGTAGGATGTGGTGAAGAAGTCAGTCACTGCTCCATGTACTCCTCGCCCCATTCTGGCCTCATTTCCTTGGAAATACAGTCCCAAATGGATGCAATAGTGGAAGTTTGTGGGAAAGAGGAAAAGGGGACACAAACAGATTTCTTAATATTTCAAAAAGTAGTATTACATAGTGAAATTATGGCTTCCTAATGTTGAAATTGGTAGCTATTTTTCCTCTCTGAGAGAGTAGCCAAAATGGCAGAAATACAAAGTATATCCGTCCATTCCTTCTTTTATTCAGGCAAGGAATCTTTTATCATGTGTAAAGAGCCAATTTCCCCCCTATTTTGTCTCCATTCACCTTGTGTTTGATAACATTTCCTTTCAAATTCAGAAAATTTTGTGCAGCAATTTGGGATTTCTATGTTAATTGTGAGCTCACTACCTTTTAGGTGGGAGGGGATAGAGAGTCTTTTTAAATATTTTTACAAGAAAGTTGATAGAGGCAGTGTCAAGATGGATACATGTCATTTAGAAACTAAAATCCAATATGTTTTCAATCACATTAGACACTTCTCTAAAATAGATTATGGTTTCTACTATGAGAGCTGCTCATTGGAATCATCAAAATTTTGGTTGCTCCAGAGATGATCACACCCATCTTCCACATTCCTGGAACAACTTGCCCTAAGTTGCCTTATGGATATCTCCATAAAATCGAGGACACCAAAATGACTGACTCCCTTCTGGACAGCTGCTCCATCTCCCACATCCCATTTCTTCCCACGGCTTGGTTCTAGGTCTGCAACCCACGGTTAGATGGAGACGAGGCCCATGCTCTCTGGGGTAGCACATGTAGGTCCAAATGCAGGGAGGCCTGTCCCCCACAAGCCTGGAGGCACTTGAGGGCTCCAACCTTCCCACTCCACCCATAGCAGACCATTAACTCCGCTAATCCCCTTGTCTTTCAATGGCCTGTGTCCTGAGCAACCGGTAATAAGACCTGGGCTTTTGTACAGGGCGCTCCTGGAAAAGGCCCCAGTGCTTTTAGGAATAATGGGGGATTTACCCACAGGCTCACAGGCCTCATCAACCCACCCTAACCAAGGTATGAGAATCAGGCCTTGGAATAATATCCAAATACAAAGATTTCATTTACAGTAACAGAGTTTCTAGTACTTTAATAAATATGACTTTTCGTTTTTCTCCACACTTTATTTTTTATTATTATTATTATTTTTTGCTGTATGCAGGCCTCTCACTGCTGTGGCCTCTCCCGTTGCGGAGCACAGGCTCCGGACGCGCAGGCTCAGCGGCCATGGCTCACGGGCCCAGCCGCTCCGCGGCATGTGGGATCTTCCCGGACCGGGGCACGAACCCACATGCCGCGGAGCGGCTGGGCCCGTGAGCCACGGCCGCTGAGCCTGCGCGTCCGGAGCCTGTACCCCGCCCAGCCGCTCCGCGGCATGTGGGATCTTCCCGGACCGGGGCACGAACCCATGTCCCCTGCATCGGCAGGCGGACTCTCAGCCACTGCGCCACCAGGGAAGCCCTTCTCCACACTTTAAAGAAGGCTTGCAAGGATATATGAAAGGATAGGCTATATTAATAACTGAAAGAGATAATTTTTTATCCCCATATATATATTATATATCTAGGTAGTGCTTGTGTATGTATGTTTTGCGTTTTCTAACTGAAGATCCCTTATTATCCATTTAAACCAACCCTGTTTTCCCATTTTCTCAGAGGGAGAAATGATTTTGGCTGACCCAATAGCATAGAACTATTTGCTTGTGTGTATGTGAACTTTTTGGAGTTCAGGAAGAGATTTTGATAGTGGTGATATTGGTAGTGGTTGGTGACAGCTTTTCTGCAGGCAAGTCAAAGTGGGATATTAATTTCCAAGACCAGATATAGAGCACTAAGTATCAACATTTTTAGGAGGAATTTGAGGAATCACCCACATTCTTCAGGTAAGGTGGAGGTAAGATGAGGGATGGCCTGAAGAAATCTATCACTGGGGCAGGAAGAATCAGCACCTTGTAAATCACCAGTGAGGCAGCTCATTTGCAGACAAGAGCAGCTCATGTGTAACCCAATGGAATTGGTTTTATTATGCTTAGGGATCTGCTTCTTGGAAAAGGAGGGTGCTTCTCAGAATTCTTATCAGGACTGGCAGGGGCTTCTTCTATATATTGCAGCTGAGCCTGCTGGCAAGAGTGGTCTTCAGCTCAATCTTCTGTGACGTGAGCAAGTGGGGCTGGATGCTGAATGATCCTGAGTCATTCTGGCTGTATAGTGGCTATAAATCTTCCCCCCCCTTTTTTTTTTTTTTTTTTTTTTTGGTGGTATGCGGGCCTCCCTCTGTTGTGGCCTCTCCCGTTGTGGAGCACAGGCTCCGGACGCGCAGGCTCAGTGGCCATGGCTCACGGGCCCAGCTGCTCCGCGGCATGTGGGATCCTCCCAGAGCGGGGCGCGAACCCGGTTCCCCTGCATCGGCAGGTGGACGCGCAACCACTGCGCCACCAGGGAAGCCCCCCCTTTTTTTTAATAGTTCTTTTTTATTTGTTTGTTTTTAATTTTATTTATTTATTTATTTATGGCTGTGTTGGGTCTTCGTTTCTGTGCGAGGGCTTTCTCTAGTTGCGGCAAGTGGGGGCCACTCTTCACTGCGGTGCGCGGGCCTCTCACTGTCGCGGCCTCTCCTGTTGCGGAGCACAGGCTCCAGACGCGCAGGCTCAGTAGTTGTGGCTCACGGGCCTAGTTGCTCCGCGGCACGTGGGATCTTCCCAGACCAGGGCTTGAACCCGTGTCCCCTGCATTGGCAGGCAGATTCTCAACCACTGTGCCACAAGGGAAGCCCCCCTTTTTGTTTAGAAGCCAGCTCCTTACTTTCTCTTTCTCTGTCCTTCACTGCCAGTGATTTTGAGGGCATCTCCCAATGTCCTCTTGTGTTCTGAATTGATATGATGAATATTGGTAAAGAGAACATAATGGAGAGATATAACAGTGCACCTGGACATCAAAATTTGCTTTTCATGTTCCTGGGCCTTTGAAAATTCTAGTTAGTAAAAGTCTCAAGAAATCTTATAGAAGATGGCCCAAATATAAAACAACACACACACACACACACACACACACATACACACACACACACACACACACACACACGAACAAAACAAAAACAAGACAAAAACAAAAAAAACTCCAACTTTTCTACCATTTTTTCCCCACCATTTGTATCCACTGGAAAACACTTTTTTTAAACTTCAAGTCACCCCAATAGTTGTACTAGTTAAATATTAAGCATGTTTTTTTCGTGCTTTTAAAATATTATCTTTGATTGTATATTTAATAGACAAATGCACATATGTGGATGGATATATGTATATATATACACACATATATGGATTAACTGTATTCTTAATAGCTCTCTGTCTTGTATCACCGTTTAAGTTTTAAGTTCAGGTCTGAATCTTACTCTAATTAACCCCCCTTTTAGCCCTTTCATAGTGATTAATATAAACAATACACCAGCTATATAAGAAACATAGAGAATGTAGCAGATATTGTTGGTTAACTATAACAATGATTTCCACCTCTTCCCTACTCCTTTCAAGCAAAATTAGTTACATTTTTGTTTTGTGTGGACTCTTTAGGAAAGGACATGTGGTACCATTGTGGCCAATGAGAAGTGAGAGGAAGTATGCCTAAGGAGCTTGTAGGAAGAGTTTTGTGGCTAACTAAGAGAAGACATAAGCAAGAGAAGCCTCGCCTTCCACTGTTGGTCATTGCTGTGTCTGCTTGTGATGGTTGGAACCTCAGCAGCCATCTTGTAACACTAAGGGGTACAAGCTGAGAACAGAGCCAGCATGATAAGGATGGTAGAGCAGCAAGATGGAATGTGACAGATCTTTGATAGCATCTTTGAATCCCTTAATTGTCCAGTCCTGGATCTGCCCTGAGAACTTCTTGACATGTAAAATAGTGAAGTTTTTTGGCTTAAGTTTAGAGTTTTATTTTATGGAAATTGAAAGCATTCTAACTGATTGGACGAATGAAACTTACTTAAGCCATGTGTTTGTGTGTGTGTGTGTGTGTGTGTGTGTGTGTGTGTGTGTGTGTTTGTAGATAATAAAAGAAGGATCTTGTGGTTACTTCATTCACAAAAAGTAGGTCATCCAGAAATTAAAATACAAATTTCTATATAATGATTATAACCCCTTCTCCCAAAATAATTTATGTTGCTGGTGGCAAACAGGTTAAGGAAAATAATGATGTTCTTTATGTAGAATACAGCTGGGATTTTAAAGCAACAGAAAACTAGGAACAAGACTAGAAAGAGAAGCATCTCTTCTCTTTTTTAACCTGCATACAGAAAACTACATTTCTGCTGCTGTCCAAGAAAGCCCGAGTTAAACCCAAACAAACACTTCCATTTTCATGGTGCATATTAAAAAGTAGGAGTATGTTTAGCTGTGGTAATCCTTGTTATCTATGCATCTCTTTCTTCTTGGGATTTTTGCAGAGTAATGATCTAGCTCCTTAAGACATAATACCATGTGAATGAATTTGTGACACACCGTAACTTTGAATTCACTGGGGTGAATCACAGAGGTCCTAATGCACTCAAGACTTTGTGTCTAGTTTCTACATTCAGAGTAGAAACAGTGAGAAGTCACCCACCAGCGTTAACACACCCACTCTCTGGAGTCCTTCTCAGACCCCAAGTCATCTGTGGGAGAAAAGACAGGTTGCTACTCAGTGATGCTGAAAACTGAGAATGATTTTAGTATTTTAAGGGAGACCTAAACCCAATTTGAATTTACTTTCATTACTTTACTACTGAAATGTACTTATACCTATGTAGTTTACCTGGGAGGTCTGGCAACGGTGAAAGGTAAAAGACATTTGTAAGCACATGAATCATTAAATTATTTCTCAATTAAGTGTCACAAACTCCACTCTTTTACCATAGCACTGTTCAAAGGGCAGTAATTAAGTTGTGTCGTAGTTACCATGAAAGTCATCATAGGAAATATGGTCTTCCTGGTGATTAGATGGCTTTGGGGTTCAGGAGGTGGTGACCTTTATCAAAGACACCTGACCCTGCTAGAGTTACACATACAGAAACCATGACTCACACTCTCTAATAATCATTAATCTACGTTCTTTCTTTTCTTCGCATATTTTGGACAAATAACTTTTTTGACGGACAGAAGAGGCTGTTGTCCATACTAATAACAAGCAAAATCAATGATATCAATAATTTAGTAAGGAAAATTATAACCACATTTGAGTGTAATAATGATTAAGCATAACTCAAACCCTAAATAGTTATAATTGTGGATGTTTCTAACCTCTGTCCAACCATCACAGTCTTTCCAAAAGGTACAAAATGATGAAAACGTTACAGTATTACTAAAGACACAGACACACTAAAGATACCAAGGTATAAAGCAGATTAGCTCTTTTATATGCAGGGGGATTTGCATATGCTCAGTTCATTATACTTATGACATTTAATATTGTTGAGTCGTATCACCATTTGTCTCCCCTGGAAACTGTGAGCTTTTGTTGCAGAGACCACTGCTTCTTCAAATCTGTATTCTCAGAATTCAGCAAGGCCATTAATAAATGGGTACCAGATAAAATTATGAGTGGGTTAATGAATGAAGAGCTATATATCATGATAGGAACTGCAAATATTGGCTTGGAAAGAAATTTCTATTTTTCTGTAGGGCTATTTTGAGAGTTTTTGATAATTGCTTTAAAGTAAGATTCTAGGTCAACTCTACCCTAGTAATATAGCACATCAGGAGGACATGTAAATTTCTTATGTAAATTAGTTATTTCAATTTTTATTTAATTTGTGATCTTCATATTATGAGTTGTTAAATGTCATATGTATTGGAGTTTCTAATTTGTTTTCCTTTTTAAAAAATTTTGTGTGCTTCTAATGGTAAAGAACAAAATTAAATAACAGTGAACCCTGTTTATAATTACTTAAAAAGAATTTTGATTATGATAATGACATGGGCAATGTGTATTTTCCAATACCACCGAGCAGTTCTCCAATTCTCAGAAGAATTGGGTGCCCTACTGACTGGGTGTCTTACAATTCAACTCACTTCTGACACTACCTGGGATTAACATCAGCTCTCACAGGTAAGGGCTCAGCCCCACAGACTGTACCCACTTCAGTCACCAGTCTCAAGTCCAGGTTGTTGCCTGTGCTTCTGACTAGTCCTGGCTATAAATAGGAAGTTCCCATGACCCCCTCCTCAGATTTGATTAATTTGCTACAGTGGATCAAAGAACTCAGAACAACATTTACTTACATTTACTAGTTTATTCTAAAGGGTATTATAAAGGATATAGATGAACAGTACGATAAAGAGGTACATGGGGTGGAGTCCAAAAGGGTCCTGGGCACAGGGGCTTCTGTCCCCCTGAACTGGGGTGCACCACTCTCCTGGCATTCGGATGCATTCACCAACCCAGAAGCTCTCAGCCCCATCCTTTTTGGTTTTATGGAGGTTTCAGTACATAGGCACGGTTGATTAAATCGTTGGCCACTGGTGACCGATTCAACCTCTAGCCCCTCTTCCCTTCCTGGAGGTGAGGGCGTGGGACTAAAAGTTCCAATCCTCTAACCATGCTGGGTTCCCCTGGCAACTGGCTCTCATCCTTAGGAGCTTTCCAGAAGTCACCTGGTTAACATGAACTCAGGTGTGGTTGAAAGGGGCTTGGTATGACTAACATGATAACTCCATTGCTCTTATCACTTCCAAGGGTTTTAGGAGGTCTGTGCCAGAAATAGGGACAAACACCAAATATATATTTCTTATTATAAATCACAGTATAACAACATGATAGTGACAAGAAATGAGAACTTTATTGTGAGGAAAGTGGATGTCACTAGAAATGAGTGTGGTTTACTTCTTAGTCAAGTGCTTTCTACTTAGCTGAAGACTTTATGCTGAACTGTGCTCACTTTAAGGAGACTTCATTTAAAAAATATATATTTCCAAGAGACAATGGAGGTTGAAATCTAAATTATTATAGTAACTAACATTTGAAATGAGCTTTAGAGTTCCAAAAGTCTTTTGAGATCCATTGCTTCATATCACCCTTACGGTAGCCAGGTGATAGAGATTTGTCTGTGACATTCCCCCAGACAAGCTGTATATGTAAAGAGTCAGAAGTCAAATCTAGCATTTTGGCTAAATATGCAAATTGCAAAATATGTTCATTTTTCTCTCAGAAATGGTTATGTTTCTTGCAAAAGCTCTATACTTAAAAAAAAACACTTTTCATGGAGTTTCTTGAGCATTAAGACCTCTTAAATGGCTTCTGAATCAGAGTTGATTTACCATAATTTTTAAGGACTGAGACGACTATATTAAAAAAAAAAAGTTTTATTACCTCTTAAAGGACCCCAAAGCCAAGAAAAACATATTTCGACCTTTCACTTTGAGGGCTACAGGCTGAAATACGGAATAACAGAATCTAACAGATTTTGGAAGTCATTCATATTCAATAAACTATACCACTAAATTCAAATCTACAAATACCAGGAAGCAGAAGAATTATTGTTACATCCCTTATCCTCTCATTGATTCATGTCTTCTTGAAGATAATAGTCATTACTAAAAAGGAATGCAAAGTAAATATGTAACTTTTATGTTTTCTATTCATTTTGGGTATATGTTCCACTCTCATAAAATGTAAGTGGCTGGGTAGAGATGAATTGCTATTCTTGAAAATTCCTTACGTAAAAGTACATTTTTTGATAAAGGCCAGTTCAGTAGTGGAAAGCTATCTTTGAGTCTAGAGTCCCCATGTAGTACATCCAGGTGTGAGGATATGGGAGAATTGTTCGTGCTGAACTGTAGCTGGAAAATGTAAGAAATGTATTGTCAAGGAAGAGAGGAGTAAGTTGGTAAGGTTACGAGTTTTCTATCCTATTGGGATTTGTTTGTGATACGTAGCGATATGCACATTGCAGTGAAATGCAAATTAATTCAGCACAACATAGAATTTAAAACTGAGAGCTAGGGAGCAGGATGTCTTGGTTTGCATTTTGGCTCCACAGCTTAGTTTGTTTGAACCTCAGCAAGTTATTTAAACCTCTCAGCCTCAGTTTACTCATTTGATAAATGGGAGTAGTAATAGTACCTGAGGAATAAATGAGATAATGCTCATAAAATGCTAATAAGAGCCATTACCATTACTACTGTTGTAATTAATATTTCAAATTTTTTTACATTTCCCTGGTGGGAAATGAACATAGGTATAGGAAGTAATGATTCCCATTCTATAATTTTTTCTACACTTTGTATTTCCATTTTACTCTAAACAAGAAACCACCTTCTGCCCTTTTAGTTCAATGTAAACATAATACATACTAAGAATCTCATGATAAGTAAGTTTTAGAGCAAAATCAGTAAAATTTTACCAGGTAGTAAAAAACACAGCCTAGTTTCGGTGGGCATCATTTGCCTAATAATTGACTTTTAAAACCATTTGTAACATAATTTTGGATTCCACCAGGTGTTCCGCGTGATGATAGAACACTTTTTTCTTCAGAGTTAGGTGTAGCCGTGTTTGGGACACAGCAGTTTCCCTCTGCCTTCCCTCATCACAACAGGCCTGTGGGGTATGCAGTCATAGGGTGATTAGGGTTGCCCAGGTGGTCTGAAACCCATGACTAAGCATTTACTGTGGGAAAAAAAATAAGGCTATCGACTTTCAAGAAATGCAAACCCCTTTCCAAAAGCTAAGCAAAACGAAAAGGGGAGTAAACCATCTGTTAAAGGGGAGAAGAGCAGAATGTGGCTCACTGCACTTAGAAAGTGGGACAGTAAGAAGAAATGCCAAAGTGCAAAGGTGTGTCTCATTTTCATACTTTGAGAGTTATACTTTGAGGAAATTTCTGTGTCGTTGCCTTCAAGTTATACTTTGGCTCAAAATGGGTTTTGTTCTTCCTCCAAATCTTATTTCTTTTGCATTGCTTTTGGTGCATCTGCCTTATACATCTGTCATGAATTTAGGCGATTTTTACCAACATTAATCCATCCTTAAGTCGATCCTCAAAACAGCAATCACTTAATCCTGTTAAAACTTCAGTGATATTATGCCACTAGGGTACTCAAACCCTTTGAAGGCTCTCCATCTCCTTCAGTATAAAAGCCCAGTGTCTGACAATATCCTCGTAATGTGGTCTCCCAGTACCTTGCCACCCACCCTTCAGCCTCTCTCTCACGTGACTGCAGCCGCAGCAGAGGCCTCTACTGTTCTTGACACCTGCCAGGTACGCACCTGGCTTTCACCTCTGCTCCTCCATCTCCTTGGGATCCTCTTCTGCAAGATACTTGCTTTGCTCAATCATTTACCCCTTTATCTTCTCAGTGAGGACTTCTCTGAACACCCCATGTAAAAATGCAACCTCGTCCCTCACGGCTTAACCTTATAGTGTGCTTTACCTTTCCATGTTTAACATACTATATATTTCATGTTTCCTTTATTTTTTGTCAGTATCACCCTCTGAAATATAAGTGCCAAGATGGCTAGGATTTTTATATTCTTTCCCACTGTATCCTTACTAAGTAGAATAGTTCATAGTAGGTGCTCAGTAAATATTTGCCGTTTTAATTGATTAAATAATCACTTATTCAGCCAAGCGGTTGCAGGGAAAGCTGCTTTTCTCCCAAGTTAGCTATTGAACAGAGAGTGGCCTATGGGAGTGATCCTTTAGGTCTGTGATAGATAGAAGTAGCTGTCTATCCCCAGTGGTGCAGTGTTAATGGGTCAGTATTACCCTCGAATCTGAAATACTTTGGTGAGAATTATAGGGGTTAAATGACCTTTCAACTTTGTGACTCTGCTCATTGCTGCTAAGAAAATGGATACATTTCACTTTATGATACTAAATTTCTCATTAAAGTTGAATTTTTCTTTCTTATGTTATCACTCCTTTATTTTGCACAGCAAATTTATACTAACTGCTCATGGAGTGGAAGAGGCTAGCTAGAGATGTTTTTAAGTTGCATTGCAAATGGAATTCTTCTCCTTTCTCACCGTTAAGAGTTACTCCTCTGTTTTGAGAGGGCCTGGAAGTTGATGAGGTCTCCAAGGAACCACTTGGAAGGTGGACAAGAATAATATTCCAAGTCTCAGAACCCAGTCACTGTCAGGCCCACGCTGAGGGGAGGGAGAGTGGGAGGTGTCATTTGAGGTACCTTGTCCATGGTTGGAAGATTGTCCGGAAGCTCCTGATGAATGAGATGCTAGATTTCATCTGCTGCATTTCATCCCTGGGCCCTGCTGCAGATCCTGCCACAGCTGTGACTGATGGGAAGCAGATGTTTAACTTTGCATGGAGAAGGCATTCAGAAATATGGAGCCTAGGACTCAGACGCCCTTTCTCTTTTGTTCCTCCTCAGAAACAAATCGAGGAGGGAAAATTACACCCAAGTAATGACCCTGCAAGAGGACTTAAATACAACAGGTTGAAACCAATCCCATGTTTTAAGGATTTGTGTAATTTTAAAAGAAAAAAATAATATGCTTTAAAGTTAAATTCAGCCAATTGGATAGTTTCGGGAATTTTTTTTCACGTCAAGTTCTATTACTGCCATTTCCATAATATTTCTTTGTCTCTGTCTCTTCATGTTAATTCTTGTTGTCACTTAGATTCCCTTGACCTCTTTTCTGTATTTTTTACTATAGCTTTTTAACTTGCTTCCCTACCTCCTCTTCCCCACTACAAACCATCGTATGCTCTGCTGCTAAATTGATTACTTAAATCTTAGGTCTGATCATGCTAGTCTGTTCTCAAGGCTCATTCATGGACATGCTTCCTGCTGGAGTCCAAACAGAGGTTAGAAAGATCCTCAGAACTTTGTTGAGTTCCAGGCCCCGGCTGCTGTGACCCCAGCTTCTCCCAACTCCTCACCTGTCCAGAGCACCTTCGTATTCTCTCTGGAGCAAGAAAGACGCGGTCCTTTGGGGCAGCACTCTGCACAGCTGGAGGAGCTAAGTGCGCACTCACTGTGCTCTCGTCTTCTCCCATGGGGGAAGTTACAGGCCGAAGGGGGTCTCTCTTGACACTGAGCTGTGCCATATTGCAGGAGAAGTGACACAGGTAAAACGAAACTGTTCTTCTTACTTTCTTCAATGAGCCTATGCTCAGAAATTTTGCTAGAAGTATGCTGGAACTCTTTCGCTGGACTTCTGGCTTCCCACAAATATACTCTCATCCATGAGTGGTTGTCAAAATCAATGTTCTGGGGCTTCCCTGGTGGCGCAGTGGTTGAGAGTCCGCCTTCCGGTGCAGGGCACACGGGTTCGTGCCCCGGTCCGGGAAGATCCCACATGCTGTGGAGCGGCTGGACCCGTGAACCATGGCCGCTGAGCCTGCGCATCCGGAGCCTGTGCTCCGCAATGGGAGAGGCCACAGCAGTGAGAGGCCCGCGTACCGCAAAAAAAAAAAAAAAAAAAAAAAAAATCAGTGTTCTGTCGGGGGATGACAATAGAAAGCTCCTATTCTGCCATCTTTTGTGCACCTTCTTTTCTTTTGTACGTGGGTAGGATTTTTCATGTCAAGTCTGTATCTTTGCTATATTTGAGTCCTGGACAGGTCTGAGACCATAATAGCACAATAGAAGACACTTCATAGAGACTTGAATCAGTGATGATTACTACACATTATACACTGAACATTTATCTTAAATAATTTTGAACACATAATCTTATATCTACTTTTGTGATATGAAATAGTTAAGCACAGATGTATTTCTTGATAGAAGATATTCTGGTACTTGTGGTTTTTGTTTGTTGGTTTGGCTTTGTCTTGCTTTGATTTTGTCGAACTGATATGGGAGGTCAAAATAATGTTCAATAGTATGAGAAGCCAAAAGCAAACAGAAGCTCTCTGCAACCAGGACACCTGATCCCTCTCTCTGCCATAGCACTTGCACGCCTCTCTGCTTCTCAAAATCAGGCTTCTCAAATGTGGAAAGCTAGATTCTTTTAATTTCATATTTCTAGGTCAGGCAAAAAATGTGCATATAGTGCCTATACATAGTAGGTGCTTAAAGTATGACTAGAAAAGAACTGAATTGATCAGTGCATGACAAGACTGGGCTAAACTTGCTGATTTTCACTTCAGGAAATAGAGAGATTTTGAAAACCTATCAAATCCAGTTATTTTGTGGATTTTTTTTTTTTTTTCCCAAAGAAATGATATGTCTGAATGGTTTCACTGTGGGTTTTCCAATTTGCCAGTTGTTTGACCAATCTGTCTTCTCTTACCCCACCTTCAGGAGTAAATGAGAAAACGCAAATGAGACCCTTAGCACATGACTTAGCAGATGGTAGGTATCCAGTAAATAGTATTATAAATTATGAGTATTGATTTACTTCACAAGCATTGCTGCACACCCTGCCCTGTTCATTGGTACAACGCATAAGTGCACCCATACTGCTTTGCAATCCAGTAGGCAATCAATATGCATTAATAAAATGAATGAATGGCCCCTGCCCCTAAGTCATTTACCATTCTGAAGGTAAGAATATGTACAGGCATTAATAGCCAATGAGCTATATCAAAGCACGGCATTTAATCAAGAGAGAATGTGTGCTGGTATGCCAGAGTAATTGAAAAATAGTTGGATGTCCCTTTCATATTAGTTCTTGACCGTTGTTAGCTTAACAGTCAAGAGGGGATGAGAATGAGTTTATAAATTTGCCTCTTGTTGAACTTTATGGAAATATACGTAAGAGTTGGGATTCACTGTTATCTTTTGGCAAAAGCAAAGGTTGATAGGTTGATGATCAGCAATCACTGATGATGTGTTAAACCAAAGTAAGTCTCTTCATGTGAGAAAAATAATGATAGTAAATGAAGAAGGAGAAGAAGAGGAGGTGGAGGAGGAGGAGGAGGGGGAGGGGGAGGAGGAGAAAAACAACAGGATCAGTAGAAGCTATTACCTACCAAGTGCCAAATTTCCTGTAAGATATATCAGGTGAGAGTAGCTTAAATATAAGAAGAAAGACCTGGAAAGGACTTCTCATCTCCTTGGTAGCTAAATATTCGATAGCCTAACTTCCCCGACAGAGGTGGTCTACCAAACCACCTAGGGAAGCCAAGGGTGTGTTTCTCTACAAGAAATATCTCAGAGGATAATAAAACCTTGAACCAGCATCTCCAAATGGGTGAGTTTTTCAAGGCATGCTAAGATTGGCGAAGGGCATGGGCTGTATGGTACTAGTGTTTATATTGTACGGCAAATAGCTGTCTCAGTTCTACATGACTTAGAATCCTAAACTGTTATGGGGGAAAAGACATTTTCAACATTCTTTTTCCAAATCCCACACATTAAAAAAAAAAGCACAGCTCCAAGACACATACACCCTGCTGGGAATCCATCCCCTATGTGTGGGCACTGACTACTCTGTCTGGAATTTGCTTGTGTGTAGGAAGCATGAAGTATATTAGTTTTTGGAAATTTGATACCAGACATAGGTAAGGAAACACCAGTCAAGTTAAACTTTATAAAGAAGTGACTTTGTGTATGTTTGGGAAAGTTAAGGATTGTTTTTTGTTTTGTATTGTTTTGCTTTTTGAAACTGAATTTTAAGTACATAGAACTAGAGTAAAGCTTGTCCTGTTTGATTTCTGTTATCGTCATTCCTCGAGAAAGCCATAAGCATGCCCATAAATTTTGAAATGAAATAAGCACAGAATTCTAACCTCCTCTGTAAGTGTCAGAAAAGGAGAATTTTTGGAGTTGGTGGTGTTTAAAATTTATTTTTAGAATAGCCAATGTAAGATCAGGATATCTTCATTCTAATTCCTGATTTGCTGTGTAATCTTGGAGACATTACTTATACAATGCAGACCTATATTTCTCTATTTGTAAAACAGGAGCAGAAATGTCCATTATGACCTGTGTTATAGAGAGTGGAACATGGAAGTCAAAATGACAGACTTGGGCCAATAGTATAGGGATTTTATGAACTAATTAAAAATCTATTCATGGACAAGAAGTGGAAAGAACCACAAGTGGGGAAATCGTGAATATGTGAATATTTAGAGTGGTAATATTTGGATAATTTTTATTACTTTAAAAAAACTCCATTATAGATTTTTATTCTTTTTGAAAGATGTAAATAATACTATGGAATTCTATTTCCAGCAAGGCTGAGTAGTTCCTGCCAGACCAATCCTCTAATAGGTAAAAACAGTGAATTCTGGACAAAATACAAAATGCAAATATATGAAGGCACCAGGAGTAAGCAAAGATAGGTAAATAATGAAAGGAAGTTGATGTTGGAAAGATGGTAACAGCATGGGTGAGTTTGCCATTTTTCAGAGCTTTTAGCCTGAGGGCAGGCCCCAATCAGTCTGCATTATGTGGAGCAGCTGAAGATTAGACACAAAACCTTAGTCATGTTAGCTTGCAAAACCAAAGGAGAGAGTCTTGGGTGATCACAGTATCTGGAAAGTAGGAAGGGAGAATTCCAGAAGGGGAAGCTTTAAATTCTATGTTGAAACTCTTTCCACATCTCTGGTTGACTCGTGGACTACACATGCTCAGCGAAGACCCCAAGTGGCCCAACTAAGGCAAAACAGAAGAAAACACGACACCAACAAACTGAACTTGTATTTCAGAGTTGAAGTTTGAATTTAGTTAAACAATGCCTGCTTTAATTTTGTTTTACCCTAGCTTGGCCTATCCCAGGCCCCAAAAGGAGTTGAGTATGTATCATGATGAGGAAGGTGATGAAGGGAGAAGGAAAAAATCTGTTCTGTCCCACAATATTTTGCCATAATAAAAATGCTTGCATTTTCTTCTTAAAGTCAGTATGCTTCAGAGAAACATAACTGAATCTAGAGTCTCTGTAACATATTTTCAATATCCAGGGTACAAATCAAAATTACATGTGAAGAATCAGGAAAGCACAAGCCCTTCCCAAGGAGGAGTTAAAAAAAAAATCAATGGAGACTGATCCCAAGATGATCCAGAAATGGGAATAATCAGACAAGAATTTTAAAGCAGCTGTTACACTTATGATAAAGGACTTAAAGGAAAACATACTCATAATGAATAAGGAGGTAACAGATCTTAGAAGAGAAACTATACCAAATTAAAAGCTGTATAAAAAGAAAATATTGTAATAAAAGGAGAAAAACTGGGAGTAAATCTCAAGTGTCTCCAACAAGAAGCTATTTGTCAACTTACGGCATTTTAATATATATTTGTAAATGTTTACACAAGGTGGGTACTCAGTAATGTGTAATGTCTGTTGTCAGGACATGTGTAGCAGCAGAGAAAGAGAGGCAAGAAAAGTAAAGTGATAGAACAAAGTAAGGGTAATATAACTACTAATAATAACAATGCAAACATTTATGTAATGTTTGCTACATTCCATGCCCCATGCTAGGTCCTTTACTTATCCAATTATTTATTATTTAATTTAACCTCTTGGGTACTGTTATATTGTTCTCAGATAAATACAGATAAAAAACCTGAGGCTTAGAAAATGTAAGTATTTCTCCCATGGTCCCATCGCCAGGAAGAAGTTGATTCTTTTAAGCATCACACTGTTGCAGAAGCTTGGTCAGAACACAAACTAAAAGTGTAAACAGCAAGAGTGGATTTCTTTTGTTATTAGGACTGTGCTGACCGATTGTGTCTATAAAGGTGAAAGAGGCAGTTACTGGGGAGGGAATGATTGCGGCTATTGGATGGGCCCACTTTCCAAAAAGAATGCCTCTTCCACCTTAGGTTTTTTTTTTTTTTTTTTTTTTTTACCACAAATTCCTCTAATATTCAGTGGCAAAGTCTGTCATTTCATCCTTAGAGGTAAGAGTGAAAAACAAATATTTCTGGGAGAGGAAATCATCTGACTTTAAACAAGATAAATATTTTTTTCCTGGATGGAATTACATTAATAACAGTTATTTTTTGAGAGCTTGTTCTGTGCCAGACACACTGCTAGACATAAATACTTTATGTTTAAGTATCTTTAACCTTTCATTTAGACTTTATTATGGACTTAAAATAAATTGCAAAAATAGAGTACCTCGGATCCTTCACCTAGCTCCCCACAATGGTGACATCTTACACAACTCTAGTACAATGTCATAACCACAAAATTGACATTGATTCAATACTGTTAATTAGAACATAGACCTTATTCAGTTTTTACCAGTTTTAGACAATTTTTGACAAAAGTACAAATGTAATTTAGTGGAGAAAAAGTAATTATTTTCAACAAATATTGCAAGAACAATTGGGTATCCTTATACAAATATATAAAAACTAACTAAAATGGATGGTAGACCTAGAAATGAAACCTAAAACTATAAAACATCTAGGAAAAAAAAAAAAGTGACATATATACTTTACTCCTTGTATCCCTATGGAATATGCACTTGTATCCTAGTTTACACAAATAAAAACAGGTTTGGTTATGGTTTGTAAGACTTCATCAGCTCCAGAGAGCAGTGGTGTCTAAATGTAAAGGAGGCAAAGAACATGAAGGAGGATGGAAGCTAGGTCATAGTAAAGAGAGACTGGTGACACTGAAGACAGACTTTTCTGTTTGATAACATTTCCTAAGACTGTGCTGTGAGTGACATAGGTTCACACAGAAAGGCCCCTGAAGAGAAAAGTTATAGAAAGACCTTAAAGTGGTATTATTAATGTCTGACTAGTGAGAACTTTCTCCCAACTTCCATATCCAATCAATCACTAAGTCCTTCCTTAACGATTCTTTCTCCTTGAAGTTCTCAAAAACGTCTCTTCATATTCACCCTCGTCACCATAATCCAGGCCACTAATATTACTCACTTGTCTAAATATCATCTCTCTCCAAACTGTTCTCTTCATTAGCAAAAGCTAATCTTTCTAAAACGAAAGTCTGATCGGAGAACTCCCTGCCTGAACATTTTGATGACTTCCCAAATTCCTCATGTTAAAGTCCAAACTCCTTTACACAATTTATTGAATCAATCGGTCTCTTAATGTTGGACATTTTATTCTAAATTTTTACTGTTACAGTCAACCCTTTGATGAGCATTTCTTTATATGTCTTTATGTACATCCAAAACTGTTTTATTGTAGGGCTACAAGTCATGCTCATTATTGAGGCTACTTTTCAGTTAGATGATTCCGTTATCTTTACATTTCCTTGGTTTGGCTGAGGATCCAGGGCTGGTCCAATATGGTGACAGTCACAGCCAGTTTCTTCCCAAGACACACATCATAACAGTCAACAAGGATGAAACTGTGAGGAGGCAAGAAGAGTAGCTCAGCGCTCTTTGGTGTGGAGGCCTATTTATCCTGGCCTCTATTATCATATGAAATCGAAAGGATATGGAGAAAGAAGTAGCAAGTGCAACCACTAGGACTTTTCTTGCTTTGCCCTCAAGAAGGACATCTAGGAAGACCTCAAGAAATACTGTGAGGAAAGTGTTTCGGAATAGATAGAAGGGGCAATGGAAACTAAGAGGAGCTATAGAAGCTGGAACACAAATAAAACTAAAATTGAAAAGATAGAAAGAAACTCAACCCACAGCATCTTACAACTTACTATAGGAAGAACCTCCGTCATTCATCTTTTATAGCTTTCTGTTTAAAGATGATGATCCTGAGTTCAGAGAGGCCCTATGTCTAGCTGAAAGTGGCACAGTGGGGTGTAAAGGAAAGAAGAACCATATTGAATGCATTTCAGTAACGCTAAACTTCTACTCCTTCTGGAAATGGTACAGTGGAATATAGCTCCTAGGAAGACTGACTGATGCAGAAGGTAAAGAGAAAGGTATCACGTTCATTTTCTGAAATAGTTCCTTCCTATAAGCATCCCTACCTTTTCAACTTCTCTTCATCAAAAGGGAAGAAGTAAATAGAAGCAAATATATCAGGAAGATGTGCATGGAATTTAAGAAAAACACTGCACGTGATTTAAAATAATCAGTAGAACTGGGCATTTGGTAGAACAAAGATAAATGGTTTTATCAGAAGGCCAATCAGAAGTTAGAAGTGATAGATGTTAACGATATTAAGAACAAGAAAGAAATCTAGGGATATAGCCTACATGAAAGTGAAAATGAAAAAGAAGCAGAAAGTCTACTGAGCTTTAAAGAAGAGGCATGCATATATATATTAGAAGAAGAGGTTGAAGTTAGACTCTAAGACTCGTTACCCTAAGAATAAAGTCAAATGGAATGTCGCCTTCTTGCCTCTCCCTTTTCTTTCTTTCTTTCATTTCATTTCATTTCCTTGGAACATCTTGGTCTTTCCCTTCCCACCCCCATAACGTAGTGTTAACTCATAAGTGTTTTGAAATTATAGACAGATGATAAACAGAGGAGAGAATGAGGTAAATTTACCCAAGTTGATAGATTTGAAGATTTAAAAGCAAAACCAACTGCAGATGCATCATTAAAGCCTTAATGTCTTTAATGCAATAGAAGTGTTCTTGAGTAGAAGAGCTCATTGCTGAACTTGATAAGGAACTTGCAGATTTTTAAATAAGCTGTTGGCTGAGAATTATATTCAAGTTTATGAAACAGTGCCTATTGGTTTGAAGAAGGGGAAGGATAAACACCCTAAGCTGTACTGAACACCAAATATGAAATATCTGTGGGAATATTATTATAAAGTCTAGCAGCAGTAGGTGGCAGAATGATGCATGAGACTCAAGCAGCAATGAAAGGAAGATGGCGTGCTACTGACTTACTTTAAGAGAAGTGGTGAAATAACTGCAAGAAGGAAGATGGCCAGATCACCCAGGGAGCATGGACCAAGACCAGACCAAGTCTCCTCTAGAAGACAAGGACGCTTGTGTGCAAGTCAGGGAACTGTGTGGGCAGGACTCAGGAGTGTGTGCTTTTTCCATGTTTCCAAAGAGTATAGAGAGAATATTAGGAGAATAAGCTCCGATGGCTTGAAATCATAGACTTTGTCTTGTTTACCTTTGTAGAATAGGTCCAGGCCCATCCTGGATCCAGGGCAATTTTTCTAGACAGTTTCTTCCCTCTTACCACTACCCGCCACCCTCTGTCCAGCAGTTTATAAGTCCTATCCACTTTCCTTCTTTAAAATATTTCAGATTCACTCAGCAATGCTACTGCTCTTATTCAAGCTTTTATTATTTATCACCCGTATTGAAGCAATTCTCACATGTAATGCTGCAGCCAGACTAATCTTTTAGACAAGGCAAATCAAATGAAATCTTATTGGCCTCCGACTTAAATTTCCCCAACAATTCCCCATTACTTTCAGGATCAGATTCTCCATCATGACATTTAAAGTCTTTTATTATCTAGCTCATACCTAGTTCTACTTCCCTCAGGCGCAAAATCTTGCCAAAACCACAGACATGTACATGTGTCCACACACATGTATACACATATAGTCCCTACTATTTTGAACTGCTGAACTACCTTCAGTTCTTTAAACACACTATGAAAAGTGCATGCTGCTTTGGGCAGGAGAGTTGTTACCACTCTTTTCCACTCAAAATCTCAATGTCTGTGTAACCTCTTCCTAGGAACTTTCTCATGGCAGAATATTCAGTGATTATCTCTATCACAGTATTGATCATAGTCTATTCAAATTAAATGTTACTTCATCCACTCTCCACCTTGTGGCATGAGTGTCTGGAGAGTAGAGATGGTCTCCTTAACTCTCTCTACAGGTCTCCAATAACTGTTAAGTGAATAGATACATCAAATACAGCTCAAAGCAAAATGTTTTTCTTATAAGTTATACAGTTTTATGTATGATCCTGAGTTGGATTTGTACTGGGATAGAGAGGAGAAAAGCTATAAAAAACATTACTGGGAACATTAATACGATTTTAATATGGACTGTGAGTTAGATATTAGTATTGTATCAGTGCTAAAATGGATTGTGATAGTTTTGTAGCTATGTAAGAGAATATCCTTGTTCCAAAGAAAAACACATATAATAAAGTGGTGTGATGTCTCCAAAGGTACATATGTATTCTCAAAGGTACATAAAAATTATATAGATGTACCAGTAGAGAAATTCCTGCTTTTGCTATTGGAATTTTATCATATCGGCATTGATATAGTTGCCTGTAATGTTATCATTTGTCTTTAGTTTAAGGTGCTTGAGGACATGAACCATTTTTGATGTTTCCACATTGACTAGTTAGTTCTGATGTAAAACGTTCTAGACCTGCTGAGAAACCACTGACAGCAAAAAATATTGTTCAGTTGAATGGGTGAGCAGCAGTTTGTAGTGGAAAGAACAAAGGGCAGGGAGCCAGGAAACCCAGGTCCTCAACTCTGCTCTTCACTAAGCAATTCTAGGCCCCTGGGCAAGTCATCCACCTCCTCTTGGTAGTGTCATAGTTTATAAAAAGAAGACTGGAGTATATGACTTCTAAGGTTCTGCTAGTCCTAAAGCTCTGTGCTTAAACATGCAGTGCAGAAAGATAATAGCAGAACACTCATTCATAACACGGTATGGAAATAAACCAAAAGGAAGTAAAAACATGAATTATTAGCCAAAGCAGACCGCTGCAAATGGCATTCTGTTGCTGCCTAAGATGAAAGGGACATATCATCAAAGAGAAAGCACTGGAACCAGCCCTTGAAAGTCTTAAGTGATCATAGATGAAAAGAAAGAAAAACAATGATGGGAAAGGAGTGCAAATGTTCATCAGAAATAAATTAGACAAACTGTCATATATACATTGGAACACTATACAGTCATTACAACGAATAACTTCAGTCTACATGTATACTGATGAGGCCCAAAAGACTGTTTTGCATAAACAGCCAAACAATGAAAAAAGTTACATAAGGATATGTACTGTGTCATACTATTTTAAAATACTATCTAGAGATAGCCTCATCCACCAGAGGGCAGACAGCAGAAGCAAGAAGAACTACAATCCTGCAGCCTGCGGAATGAAAACCACATTCACAGAAAGATAGACAAAACGAAAAGGCAGAGGACTATGTACCAGGTGAAGGAACAAGATAAAACCCCAGAAAAACAACTAAATGAAGTGGAGATAGGTAACTTTCCAGAAAAAGAATTCAGAAGAATGATAGTGAAGATGATCCAGGACGTCAGAAAAAGGATGGAGGAAAAGATCTAGAAGATGCAATAAATGTTTAACAAAGACCTAGAAGAATTAAAAAACAAACAAACAGAGATGAACAATACAATAACTGAAATGAAAAATACACTAGAAGGAATCAATAGCAGAATAACTGAGGCAGAAGAACGGATAAGTGACCTGGAAGACAGAGTGGTGGAATTCATTGCCACAGAACAGAATAAAGAAAAAAGAATGAAAAGAAATGAAGACAGCCTAAGAGACCTCTGGGACAACATTAAACACACCAACATTCGCATTATAGGGGTCCCAGAAGGAGAAGAGAGAGAGAAAGGACCCGGGAAAATATTTGAAGAGATTATAGTCAAAAACTCCCCTAACATGGGAAAGGAAATGGCCACCCAAGTCCAAGAAGTGCAGAGAGTCCCAGGCAGGATAAACCCAAGGAGAAACATGCCAAGACACATAGTAATCAAATTGACAAAAATTAAAGACAAAGAAAAATTATTCAAAGCAACAAGGGAAAAATGACAAATAGCATACAAGAGAACTCCCATAAGGTTAACAGCTGATTTCTCAGCAGAAACTCTACAAGCCAGAAGGGAGTAGCACCATATATTTAAAGTGATGAAAGAAAGGGAAGAACCTACAACCAAGATCACTTTACCCAGCAAGGATCTAATTCAGATTCGACAGAAAAATCAAAAGCTTTACAGACAAGCAAAAGCTAAGAGAATTCAGCACCACCAAACCAGCTCTGCAACAAATACTAAAAGAACTTCTCTAAGTGGCAAACACAAGAGAAGAAAAGGAACCCAAAACAAACAGAAAACAATTAAGAAAATGGTAATAGGAACATACATATCAATAATTACCTTAAATGTGAATGGATTAAATGCTCTAACCAAAAGACACAGGCTCGCTGAATGGATACAAAAACAAGAACCATATATATGCTGTCTATAAGAGACCCAGTTCAGACCTAGGGACACATACAGACTGCAAGTGAGGGGATGGAAAATGATATTCCATGGAAATAGAAATCAAAAGAAAGCTGGAGTAGCAAATCTCATATCAGACAAAATAGGCTTTAAAATAAAGAATGTTAAAAGAGATAAGGAGGGACACTACATAATGATCCTGGGATCAATCCAAGAAGAAGATATAACAATTATTAATGTTTATGCACCCAACATAGGAGCACCTCAATACATAAGGCAACTGCTAACAATGATGAAAGGGCAAATAAGACAGTAACACAATAATAGTAGGGGACTTTAACACCCCACTCACACCAATGGACAGATCATCCAAACAGAAAATAAATAAGGAAACACAAGCTTTCAATGACACAATAGACCAGATAGATTTAATTGTTATTTATAGGACATTCCATCCGAAAACAGCAGATTACACTTACTTCTCAAGTGCACATGGAACATTCTCCAGGGTATATCACATCTTGGGTCACAAATCAAGCCTCAGTAAATTCAAGAAAATTGCAATCGTATCTGGCATCTTTTCCAACCACAATGCTATGAAATTAGAAATAAATTACAGGGGGAAAAAATGTAAAAACACAAACACATGGAGGGTAAACAATACATCACTAAATAAGACGTCACTGAAGAAATCAAAGAGGAAATCAAAAACTACCTAGAGACAAATGACAAGAAAACATGATGATCCAAAACCTGTGAGATGCAGCAAAAGCAGTTCTAAGAGGGAAGTTTATAGCAATACAATTCTACCTCAGGAAACAAGAAAACTCTCAAACAATTTAACCTTACACCTAAAGGAACTAGAGAAAGAAGAACAAACAAAACCCAAAGTTAGGAGAAGGAAAGAAATCATAAAGATCAGAGCAGAAATAAATGAAATAGAAATAAAGAAAACAATAGCAAAGATCAATAAAACTAAAAGCTGGTTCTTTGCAAAGATAAAATTGATAAACCTTTAGCCAGACTCATCAAGAAAAAGAGGGCGAGGACTCAAATCAATAAAATTAGAAAAGGAAAAGGAGAAGTTACAATGGACACCGCAGAAATACAAAGCTTTGTAGGAGACTACTACAAGCATCTCTATGCCAATAAAATGGACAATCTGCAAGAAATGGACAAATTCTTAGAAAGGTATAACCTTTCAAGACTGAACCAGGAAGAAATAGAAAATATGAACAGACCAATCACAAGGAATGAAATTGAAACTGTGATTTAAAATCTTCCAACAAACAAAAGTCCAGGACCCGATGGCTTCACAGGTGAATTCTATCAAACATTTAGAGAAGAGCTAAGACCCATGCTTCCCAAATGCTACCAAAAAATTGCAGAGGAAGGAACACTCCCAAATTCATTTTACGAGGCCACCATATCACCCTGATACCAAAACCTGTCAAAGATACTGCAAAAAAAGGAAATTACGGACCAATATCACTGATGAATATAGATGCAAAAATCCTCAACAAAATACTAGCAAACAAAATCCAACAACACATTAAAAGGATCATATACCATGATCAAGTGGGATTTATGCCAGGGATGCAAGGATTCTTCACTACATGCAAATCAGTCAGTGTGATACACCATATTAACACATTGAATAATAAAAACCATATGATCATCTCAGTAGATTCAGAAAAAGCTTTTGACAAAATTCAACACCGATTTATGATAAAAACTCTCCAGAGAGGGGGCATAGAGGCAACCTACCCCAACATGATAAAGGCCATATACGACAAACCCACAGCAAACATCATTGTCAATAGTGAAAAACTGAAAGCATTTCCTCTAAGATCAGGAACAAGCCAAGGATGTCCGCTCTCGCCACTATTATTCAACATAGTTTTGGAAATCCTAGCCACAGCAATCAGAGAAGAAAAAGAAATAAAAGGAATACAAATTGGAACAGAAGTAAAACTGTCACTGTTTGCAGATGACATGATACTGTACATAGAAAATCCTAAAGATGCCACCAGAAAACTATTAGAGCTAAGCAATGGATTTGGTAAAGTTGCAGGATACAAAATTAATGCACAGAAATCACTTGCATTCCTATACACTAACAACGAAAGATCAGGAAGAGAAATTAAGGAAACAATCCCATTCACCATTGCAACAAAAAGAATAAAATATTATCCCTCTCAAATTACCAATGGCATTTTTTACAGAACTAGAACAAAAAATCTTAAAATTTATAGGGCGACACAAAAGACCCTCAATAGCCAAAGCAATCTTAAGGCTAAAAAACAGAGCTGGAGGAATCAGACTCCCTGACTTCAGACTATACTACAAAGCTACAGTAATCAAGAAAATATGATACTGGCACAAAAACAGAAATATAGATCAGTGGAACAGGATAGAAAGCCCAGAGATAAACCCACGTGCCTGTGGTCAACTAATCCATTACAAAGGAGGCAAGGATATACAATGGAGAAAGACAGTCTTTTCAATAAGTGGTGCTGGGAAAACTGGACAGCTACATGTAAAGGAATCAAATTAGAACACTCCCTAACACCATACACAAAAATAAACTCAAAATGGATTAAAGACCTAAATGTAAGACAAAACACTATAAAACTCTTAGAGGAAAACATAGGAAGAATATGCTTTGACATAAATCACAGCAAGATCTTTTTTGATCTTTCCTCTTAGAGTAATGGAAATAAAAACAAAAATAAACAAATTAACCTAATGAAACTTAAAATCTTTTGCACAGCAAAGGAAACTATAAACAAGACAAAAAGACAACCCTCAGAATGGAAGAAAATATTTGCAAACGAATCAACAAAGGATTAATCTCCAAAATATATAACAGCCCATGCAGCTCAATATTAAAAAAGCAAACAACCCAATCCAAAAATGGGCAGAAGACCTCAATAGACATTTTTCCAAAGAAGACATACAGATGGCCAAGAGGCACATGAAAAGCTGCTCAACATCACTGATTATTAGAGAAATGCAAATCAAAACTACAGTAAAGGAATCAAATTAGAACACTCCCTAACACCATACACAAAAATAAACTCAAAATGGATTAAAGACCTAAATGTAAGACAAAACACTATAAAACTCTTAGAGGAAAACATAGGAAGAATATGCTTTGACATAAATCACAGCAAGATCTTTTTTGATCTTTCCTCTTAGAGTAATGGAAATAAAAACAAAAATAAACAAATTAACCTAATGAAACTTAAAATCTTTTGCACAGCAAAGGAAACTATAAACAAGACAAAAAGACAACCCTCAGAATGGAAGAAAATATTTGCAAACGAATCAACAAAGGATTAATCTCCAAAATATATAACAGCCCATGCAGCTCAATATTAAAAAAGCAAACAACCCAATCCAAAAATGGGCAGAAGACCTCAATAGACATTTTTCCAAAGAAGACATACAGATGGCCAAGAGGCACATGAAAAGCTGCTCAACATAAATGCAAATCAAAACTCCAATGAAGTATCACCTCACACCTGTTAGAATGGCCAACATCAGAAAATCTACAAACAACAAATGCTGGTGAGGGTTGGAGAAAAGGGAACCCTCTTGCACTGTTGGTGGGAAGGTAAATTGATACAGCCACTATGGAGAACAGTATGGAGGTTCCTTAAAAAACTAAAAGTAGAATTACCATATGACCCAGCAATCCAACTACTGGGCATATACCCAGAGAAAACCATAATTCAAAAAGACACATGCACCCCAATGTTCATTGCAGCACTATTTACAATAGCCAGGTCATGGAAGCAACCTGTATGTCCATCTACAGATGAATGGATAAAGAAGTGGTGCATATACCCAATGGAATATTACTCAGCCATAAAAAGGAATGAAATTGGGTCATTTGTAGAGATGTGGATGGACCTAGAGACTGTCATACAGAGTGAAGTAAGTCAGAAAGAGAAAACAAATATTGTATATTAACACACACATATGGAATCTAGAAAAATGGTACAGATGAACCAGTTTGCAAGGCTGAAACAGAGAACCAGATATAGAGAAGAAACGTACTGACACAATGGGGGGAAAGTGGGGGTGAGGAGGTTGTGGCGGTGGGATGAATTGGGAAATTGGGATTGACACGTATACACTAATATGTATAAAATAGCTGACTGATAAGAACCTGCTGAATTAAAAAAATTTAAAAAATACTATCTAAAAATATAATACATATGAAGGAGAATAATAGTTAATACCAAATTTTAGACAGTAGTTATCTCAGGAAGAAGAGGTAATAAAAAAAGGGGAGAAGTGTGATAATTTTGTAGACTACTAGACAAGAAACAACAACTTGAGAATAATTTCTTAAAATAAATTTGGACCAGTTTATAAAAATGGTAAGATTTGATAATAATGGTAGAAAGAGAAAAAATGGTGTTTCTTATGTTATTAATTATAACTTTCTGAGTGTTCTGAATATTTTATAATGAAAGACCACATCCCAAAACAAGAGAGTGTGTAAAAGTGGAGGATGAAATTGTCCTAAAGTTCTAGGAATAAAAACTTGGAAAAAGGTACTTAAGAAAAAGAGTGATAAGAAAATAAAACTAGACATAATACAAGAAGTGCTTTTGCAAGTTTCGTCAAATAACCTTGAATGTAGAATAGAGGGTCACCCATTTGTATTTTGAAGTCAGATAGCTGATACCTTTCTGTGTATTCAGAGAGAATTGAGCTGCATATTTCTGGCCCATGCTGTCTGAATTCCGGCATCTAGATTTTAGAGTATTAATCAGGCTTTCTGTTCCCCATGCTTCTTCGCTTAAGTTTTATAAAAAGATGTAGCTTTATTTGGGATATGGGTTTTTCCTCTTTGGGGAACAGGAGCAAATGTGTTACGAGGCCATTGTTTCTGATGGTTCATTTATGCAGATGAAACAATCCATTCATTTGGTGAATCCATGGAGTCAATGGCTTCTACTTTGTACTTCTTGAAAAATATACAGCATTTCAGGCTCCTGGATTTACATTCCACAGACTTTCTTGTATAATGGAATAGTTTTGGGTCCCTTGAGGGTAGGCATATGGCTCCGCAAGAGTGTTGATGGCTTTCCTATGACATGGGCATGTGTATTTCTAAATGTTCTCACTTGGAGCAGTTCTTTTAAAAGTTCTTTGACGTATAACGTGGTAAGAAATGTTCCTCAGTGACCATTTATGAGGAAAGTTGCTTGTAGACTTAGGTCCTAGGGCTAAAATGTGGCCAGCTCATCCTCTTCAGGCAGGGATGCTTCTAAATTGAGAGTATCATTTTTAAAGCAGTTTTATTTAAACCTTTCTTTGGAACAAACATCTCTAAAACTCTATTTTTCCCTTCTATGTCTAATTGGATATTTCGGGAAATGAGTATTTCTAGCGTACTGAGAATTAACAGAAAATAATCATAAATGGGGTGGGAGAGAGTTTATCAATTAGCCACTGTCACACATTGTTCCACAAAAATAAGATAATTCCCTATTATATTTAATAATGATGTTATGGTTGGGGTTATTCTTATATTACTTTATCAGGGAGATAATTGCATTGCTGCTTCCAGGGTCCTACCAGGTCTCTGCTATCTGGTAGCTATGAGCAGCGTGGCTACTTTGCACCATGAGTAAATAATTCATGACAGATCTGTAGCATTTTTAGATAAAAATTCAATATCAAGTTCATGACCTTGAAAGATATTTGCATGTGTATAGAAGACCTTGAATACCAGGATTAAAAATTTGTTTAAATGGCTGATTAATGAATGAGGTAAAGATATTGCTTTCAGCTCCAATCTGCTTGCAGTTTCACAGCCAAAGATATTAGACAAGCTCATCAGTTAATTGAGGGAAATACACTCCATTCCTTCCCCAAGAGCCTTGATAAGAAGCCATGATTCCTCATCCTTGGAGATGATTGGCTTGAACAAAGATTATGGAGAAGAAATAAAAGATCAGAAGGCTTAATTGCATTTGCAATTAAGGGACACAGAAAGAGGTGGTACAGAGAGAGGTTCATGACCAGCCTGAGCCATGAAAGGGGAAAATGGATAAAGAGATTCATCCTCTGTTGGAATTAATTACTCTTTGCTGTGCCCCCAAAGGAAAGCAATTATACAGCCATTATCTTAAAATGCCTCTTTAATAGTCAATTCTCTAATGTCTCTCTGCTGTACTATGAAGCAGGGAGCCTAGAAGCCTTGGGAAACAGTGCCCCATGTGTTCAATGACTGACTACCGAGTTGAATTATTGAAACAATTATGTAGGGCTCTCCAGAGAGCACCAACCACCTTAATCACTCGAGAGGCTCAGTGGCTCCCACTGCCCTGTCGTCTCCTGATATTGCTCTAATTTACCCATGGAACCAATCTCAGGCTGTTTTCTTTAACATTATTAAAGCATGGCCTGGTGGTTTGAGTAATGAGTTTGGAAGTCTGATCGTTTAGTTCAAATCACTGCTTCAGAACCGACTAGCTTGGGAGACATAGAAACGTATTTTACCTTTATGAGCCTCAATTTCTTCATCTGTGGAATGGGGAAGAAGACAGTGTTATTTATTAAGCACATTGTGTATTAGTTGGGATGACCTCTGCTGAAAGTAACAGGAAACCCCAACTCAAAGTGGCCTCTGCCTAGTAACGAAATTCATGGTCTCGCACAAGTGGAAGTCAGGGTGAAGTGTCATCATGGTGCCGCTCAGGCCTCAGATGATTTCTGTTTATCCCCTTGGCCATTTAATGGTGGCAGTGTGGTTGCATTATCTCCGGATGTCATGCCCAGGAATATTGATGTAGTGTGAGAAGAAAGATTGCCTCATTCTTGTCTATCCTTCTTAGGAGTAAGAAAACCTTTCCTAAAAGTCCCTCACCAGATTTCCTGTCATATCTTATTGGCTAGGATTTGGTCACATGCTCGTGCCTAAATCAACACTGAAAAGAAGAATGACATTATAATGGTTATCTTAAGATAGTCACTTAGAATAGATTTCAGAGAGCAACCACCGTGACTGCTACACAAAGGATTTTGTTAATTATTCAATGAGATACTGCACATAAAACACTTCATACAATCCCAGGCACAAAAACAAACAAACAAACACAACCGCTCAGTGAATTGTTACCTATTATTTGCTCTTGGTCAGTTTACTAATTTGTACTAATATGAAAGTACAGATACTACTTCTCTAGGAACATTTTTGTTCTAATGAGCCATGAGACTTTAAATGAAAATAATAAATATTTAATGGTGGATTTGTAGACATCAATGAGCTGAATTAGGAATCTATTTTGTGGGCTTGGGGTACTTTTATAGAAATGCATACATTTGTGTAAATAGAGGAGTTACATCCTTAGAGTTTCATCTACTATTGGGACTGGGAAGTTAATGAAACTACCAGGAAGAAGAAAAATAAGAGCAGAACAAAATTTCTCAACCACAGCTTGGCCGTAGCCCCTTCTCTTCCTCTTAGCATAGTAAATTACCTGATCTTTATGGCACTTTCAGCCCAAAGACCTCTAAGGTTTCTCCTAGCAACCCTCACACTCTCCTGCTCTCCCTTGATTTCCCTGATGTAACTGCCAGGTTCAGAACAACATCAGGTAGAACACATTTAGCTCCAGGCATTGGGAGGTATTCCTGCAAATAATCACTGTTGTTCTTGCATTGTCTACAACTCCTGCAGAAATCTCACCACATACTGGAGAAAGAGAAGGAATAGGCCCGAGGGTTTAAGATCGCTTGGTGTGGACTGAAGCAGGAATATAAGTGAGCTCCCTCACAAATCATTCCCTCACAAAGCTCTGTGGTGAAATAAAGGATCTGTTCATTAGACTAATGAGATGTCATGAGTTTTCCCTCCTACTGTATGTTTTATTTGTTAAGAGGATAAGTTCTGAATAGGAAACAGGTTACAGTCTGACCTCAGGGTTTAAGTAAGGGTCCTCATTCGACGGCAAGCTTTAAGATACTTGATAGGCATTTTCTGCATTTTCTCATACAAACCATGTGCAAGGTTGGTTGGGGCAAGCCTTGTAGTTTTTGCATGACCTCCCTCCACTCAGGATCACGGCTAATAAATAACGAGGGGAATTTCTCAGGCTTAATGATGGGAAGTTTGGTTGAAAGGGGCAGTGCAGGTGCTTCTAAAAACCCTTACCTCAAATGTGCCAAGACACTGGCGCCTACAAGATGGGTCTGGGACTCTTACAAGGCCAGCCATTCTCTGGGAGGTTTCCAAGAACTTCCTGTTACTAGTCAGGCAAAAAGAGAGAGATGAAGAAAAAAGTAAAAACAACTTCATTTCTTTTGGGGAGCTCAGCATAATTTTTGTGGTTCAAGACAGATTCAGAAAATGCCAAACTTGCAATAAATGTCACCTTTTTGGTAGTGCTGTGGGTAGACAGATGGTTCCTGGTCCTGCTGCTGGGGGCGATGATACTGTAGGAGTGGTATGGAGAAAATCTTCCATCAGACTTTTTCAGAATACTTTCAATAACTATTCCTTGACATCGACAAACTCCCGTTGATTCTAAATTTAATTAGTGGCTTCTCTTTATGGCCTTGAGCTTAGTTGCATAATTATGTATTGATACTCTTTCTAATATTTAAATACCATATTAATAAAATAAATATATCTAATACATACTCACGGAATTACTGCTTTCAGTGCTTTCTTTGGGACCTTAAAAGAAAAAAATAGAGATATAGAAAAGGCAGCTCCTTTTGTTATTACAAAGTCTCTTAAAAACCTTAAACTTTTTTTTTTTTGGCCATGAAGGAAAGGTATATTGTTAAGTGTCTTAGCTGCTGCTGGTTGCTACAGCTCAGGAAGCACTTATCCCTCCTTTTTGACAAAGTTAGTCAAGACGTGTTGTCTTTTAGAAATGAATGTTTTACTTCCTTTCTTAACCGCAGTACTGCATTTCAGAACTCACAGGAGTATTTAATGTATAGGAGTCTCACTGTATTTCAATGTAAAAAAAAAAAAAAAAAAACCAAGAGAAAAATTATTCTGAAAATCTGTTCAAGACAACATTGTATAATGCTATTTATTTATTTTAGATTTTTTTTATTGAGCTAACATTGGTTTATAATATTATATTATATAAGTTGCATGTGTACATCATTAAAACAGAGTCCTCTTGATAGTTGGACTATCAGGAAGAAAGAAAACAGATATTGTTGACTTTGGTGACCAAAAGTCTATCAATACCATTCTGTCTATTTCAGAGCCTCCTCCCTTGCTTCCCCTACTTCCCCAAACACACACACCCTCACACACATTTTCTAATTGTAAATGAGTGGCCAGTTTATTTGGAGGTCTGCTACGGTCAGCCAGACACATAGAAAATAGAGCTTTGTAGAAAAGAGAATGATCTTTGCAGGGCATATTTATAATAGCCTCCAGCAAGGACCCTCAGTGTGAGGGTGGCTAAAATCTAAGCAGCCCTTCATCCCCATGTAATTAGGAATCCCAGTTAGTCAATTAGAAAGTATGAATTCCAGTATCATTTAAAATGTTATAAATTACTATAGTCACAGCCAGTATCTACTCATTCATTTGTTTATTCACTTACCTATATATATATATATATACAGTAAATATAGATTGAATTTAAAGTATCTCTAAGTTACTGTTCAAGAACTGGGGATGCAAAGATGATACATGCACTCTGCTCCCAAGTATCTCCCAGTTTCTTTCTAGGGGATAGAGAAGGGGAGATAGAGACTCACAGTCATAACAGAAAATAATAAATTCAGTGATAGAAACATGAAGAGGGAGCTCTCAGTGACTAGAAGAGGGTGAGTAGTCATCATAGCCTAGGGGTGATCAGAAAAGAATTTCTGCGGAAAATGCTGTCTCAACTCTACAATGAACTATGGGTAAAGAGACAGTTGTGCAAAAGACGGGAATCTAAGGTAAGAGACTCCAAGATTCTGGGATAGTTTATGCAAAATCACTGAGTCAAGAATAACCTGATATATGGGCAATTACAAGTAGTTCCATGTTGCCAAAAAGCATCCATCAATGAGGGGAAATGTTAGCAGATAAGGTTTATAGGAGGAGATGGGAGTAGATCTCAGAGAGCCTTCCTATGACATTTTAAGAGCTTGGGTTAATCTTATGGGAAATTAGGAGCAGAATGGCTTAAATCATGGCATGACTAAATGTTTGTTTTTAATAAATTATTCTCTGTAGGAGATAGATTTGAGCAGTGAAATGCTTGTAAATGTTTAACAACTGCCTGTCTGAAAACAAAAAGTCTTGATTACAGCATTTGCCAATTTCCATGGTGTAAATACTCCCACCATGGCCCATGGCAGATTTTAAGCTACCAACTTGAAGCCACTGAACCAGGAGTTGGGAAGAGACGAGCACAGTGGACTCCCATGAGCCAATACAGCCAACTCCAGCCCCCCACAGATTGGAGGGAATAGATTGGAAGAAGTAAAACCTGTTAGGAGGCTTATATAGTTCAGGCAAAAGATAACATGGGCCTGAACTAACGGTGAAGCAGCTGATGTAGAGGAGAGAGCATGGCTTGGCTAGCCTCGCTGATTGTTTGGGATATGGAGGATGCGAAATGAATAAAGGAAGATGACTCCTATGTTTTTAGTTTGGATCACAGGCTTAATTGCCACCCAGAAGAGCAGAATCTGGTGGAAAGCATACTTTAAGTGGAGGATATAGTCAGATGTGGAACATTCTGATAACATGTTCAATGTCAGTGGTGGTGCATACCATCCTGAGTCCTGGGAACTAAGAAAGGGGTAGATGTCTGGAGTAGAGGCATGGATATGGGAGTTATCATTCTCTAGGTGCTGATTAAAAGCATGAGTGGGTAGAATTCACTAGAGAGGTACAGAAGAAGAGGAGTAGAACACAGCTTCCCAGCTACTGTGCTGTAGTATCCTGGGGTGCCTTGGATGGGTTACAGGTTTATAGACATGTTGATTCCTTTAGTCCTGAGGCTGCCACTGAGTGTCCTGAAACCACAGAGCAGGGCTTGGGCCAGCAGAACCCCAGGACCAATATCCTAGGGCCACTAGCAGCTATATCATTCCCCTTTCCTTCGTGTACTGTACAAATGTTATCATCTTCTAAAGTGTTTCCTGATATGGAAAATCAAGTGAAATATTAGTGTATTTCACAACCACTGAATATATCTTCATTTGAGGGGAAGGTAAATGAAAATAATCTTTAGAAGGAGACAAGAGGGAAAGATCAGGGAGGGAGGGTCAAGGAGAACCTGGAGAGAGTAATATCAAGGAAACTAAATGTTTAAATGTTCAGAATGAACCTTCTTGCTGGTGATCAATTACCAAAGCATGTCAGTTCATTTGCTTATCGTCTATGTCATTCATTTATTCATTCATTTATCATTCAGATAGTCACATGCATGTATCAAGCCCCTGTGAAGTGTCAGGTGCTGGACTTTTTGAACATTACTTATTCATTTGGTTCTGGCTTATAGCGTAGAAGAAATGAACATTGCAGCAAGCGAGAGGGCAAATCAGTTCTTGTTGATTTAAAGATTTGCATATCACCTTAGTATTCCTATTATTTGGAGGAAAGTCCAGATGTACTCATAAGGCAATTCCCAGAGATCAAGGGGATTCTTTGTGGCATCTTGTTGAGAACCCCCTTGAAAGGGTTCTTTATTCCTTCAGGAAAACTTGAGTGCATACTCTGGGCCAGACAGTGGGCTGAGAATTCAATAGACAAAACAGACAAAATCCTTGCCCTTATGGAGCTCACATTCTAGAGCTGAGAGATAGACTATAAGGAAACGAATAGCTACAACGTATGGGATGTCAGATGGTGATGAGTGCTTTGGAAAAAGCTAAAGCAGGAGAGAAAGAGTGGCTGGAGAGAACCTGCAATTTAAAATAGTGCGGTCGGGGCAGCTCCGACACATACTAAATGATAACAGGGAGGTCTCCTGAGTCATAACGACCAAACTCAGCCAGTAACTCCCGTGAAAAGCCAGTGCATCGTTCCTTTCCCAAAGGAACTTATTTAAGAACGCTCTAGGGCCTGATTTTATATCCCAACTTTGGCCCATGAGTCCATGAGCTTATTTTGTATTTGTATTAGTTAATGGCTAAACCTCTCTTTGCTCAGTGTTCCAGAATTAATGCCTCTCATCAAGCTGCCTTGCGTTGAGCAAACGGAACATTAGGAGTGTCCCTAAAACAGTCTCAGGTCTCCTGTGGCTTTGAAATGGGATATTTTGAATATCTTAAATTTTACCCTCTGTACCATCTCACCCATCTTGCATCCTTTTATTTCTGGCAATTTTATTTCCCCTGCTGATAATATTCTCCCAGAGCCTGGTTATTTTCCTGGATGAGAGCTGGCTGAAGCCAAATCCTAGTGTGCGGGCTGCACTGTGCCTGAGTATCCTGGGACCTGGCTGGAAAGCCGCTGATGGGAGGCTGTGCTCTGGGGCGTCTGGAGCAGAAGGAGCAGCAGTTATTACGAGGCCCCTCTGGCCCTTTGAAAATTAGCCTCCCCTGGATGGGATTCAAGACAGATTGGTACTGACCAAGTTCGGCAGTACAGGTGTACCTCATTTTACCTGTCGTGTACGTTCATGAAATAGTGGATGAACCGGTTTGGCAACTCAAATCCCACCTGAAATGACCTAATGAAAAGCACTGAGTGAATCCTTTTGGAAACTGAATAATAAACTTCAAATTTATATTCGTACAAGACACAGATGTGTGTATTCGGAGTATGTCTGTTAGTGTTATAGCTCTAATGGAAAATTTGGGAGCACCCCAATCGTGCACTGATCGCTGTGATAGTCAAGGCTTTGTTGCATGAGATGTTTCCTAGAACAGGGTTGTTGGCTAGAACGGGGGTCAGCAAACATCTAATGTAAAAAAACCTAATAGTAAATATTTCTACTTACTATTTGCAGGTCATAGGGTATCTGTTGCAACCACTCAGCTCTTGCACTACACAAATGAATCAGCATGGCTGTGTTTCAATAAAGCTTTATTTATGGATACAGAAATTTGAATTTCATGTAATTTTCAGATATCACGAAATATTCTTCTTCTTCTGTTTTTTTCCTTTCAACCATTTAACAATATAAAGCATATTCTTACTTTGTGGGGCATACAAAAGCAGATGGTGAGCTGGATTTGGTCCCTACGGTATGATTTGCCAGATCTTGAGCTGGAATGTAGTGTTATTTAGGGTGCTGCTCTCACATCATTTTCTCCAGGTTTACATGATTTTGTTGAGTGGAGGTTTGGGGCATTGTTTTTATTTTTTATTTTTTTTAGCCAGACATCATATAATTTCTTTTTTTTTTTAAACATCTTTACTGGAGTATAATTGCTTTACAGTGTTGTGTTAGTTTCTGCTGTAAAACAAAGTTAATCAGCTGTATGTATACACATATCCCCGTATCCCCTCCCCATTGCATCTCCCTCCCACCCTCCCTATCCCGCCCCAATGGGTGGTCACAAAGCACCGAGCTGATCTCCCTGTGCTATGTGGCTGCTTCCCACTAGCTGTCTATTTTACACTTGGTAGTGTATATATGTCAATGCTACTCTCTCACTTCGTCCCAGCTTACCGTTCCCCCTCCCCGTGTCCTCAAGTCCATTCTCTACGTCTGCATCTTTATTCCTGTTCTGCCCCTAGGTTCTTCAGAACCAATTTTTTTT